>NC_033626.1:13111177-13329289 GCF_001540865.1 Ananas comosus | reverse complement strand
CCAGACCTAGAATTTTTGGGGGGGGAGGGGACGGAGAAACGGCTTAATCGGCCCAAGGAGATCGGTCGGAAGTGCTGTTTCGGATTGGGGCTGCCAGTCAAAAAGAGTTTTGCGGAGGGAAAGTTCAGGCGTTTTTGGGAACCCGGCGCGCGATCGAGCCGTGCGCGCCCAACCGCGTACCGCCGGTGGCGCCAAAGAGGCCGGCATCTTTCTTGAGTGTTTTTTTTTTTTTCCTTTTTCCCCCAGCGATCGCGGGGCGATCGACGGTGAAATTCGAGGGCGGGTACACGGTGGAGACGGTGTTCGACGGGAGTAAGCTCGGGATCGAGCCCTACGCGGTGGAGGCGACGCAGAATGGGGAGCTCCTCGTTCTCGATTCGGTGAACAGCAACATCTACAGGATTTCTCTGCCGTTGTCTAGTTGTGAGTGAAATTCGTGCCCTAAATCGACTCAACTGTTCTCAAATTTGCGTGATTTATGCCATTTTTATTCATTACATTTAAGCCACATTTTGGTATTTTCTTTTAATTTTAGAAAGAATTTGTACTCTGTTGTGTAAATTTACTTGTCGTTTGATGGGTTAGGGATCCACCATTGTGTCATTCCCCAGTTTTGTGAATGTTTGATGTATAGTTTCTTTGAATCTACCGTATAATTGGTTGAAGTGGACTGAAAATTTATCTTGTCGAGTCTTCTTGTTAAAATGACAGATGAAATTGTTAGTTCTTTGTCTTAACTTCCGCAAGATCCAAAGTATGGTACCTTCAAATCTTGTCTTTTTCCTTGGAATTATGTATTTTACAACTAATGAACATTTTACAACTAATGAACATGTTACCTGAATATATTAGCTCTTTCCTGATTATACTTTTGTTGATTAAGGCGCTATGAAGGATAAACTTAATGATCCTGACACTGATAACAGCATTGTTGTCTCCTACTAAGATAAAGGTTTGGTAGGGAGAGGAATACCAATTAGAGAGAGGAGCACAATTTATGAGATCTAAAAAAAATTGTTGTGAATGCTGGCGAAACATCAGTTAATACCATTTCAAGTTTTTTTAACTTGCTTTAAGCTCACTGTTTGTCATATTTGAGTCTCTCTCGAATCCCGTCTCTTCATGTGAATCAGATGGCAAATTGCAGATAGTAGGCCAAAGCTCGTTGCTGGTTCGCCGGAAGGGTATTCCGGTCATATTGATGGGCGTTCACGAGAAGCAAGGTTGAACCATCCAAAGGGATTTACAGTGGACGATAGAGGAAATATTTATGTAGCAGACACTTTGAACTTGGCGATCAGAAAAATCAGTGATACGGGTAAGCTGAAACTGCCCAGTTTGTAATCCCTATGTACAATGTGATATATTTTGTTTTTCGCTTACGTTAAAACTTACTGTATTCTTTCGTCTGGTTTAACATACTACCAACTTGCCATGTTCTACCATTGTCGAGATGAGAAAGTTAACTTCATTACACTTGCTTATAAGGGAGGATTCATAGATTTTGGTCTGAGTATTTGTTGCCTGTGTAAATGAAGGGGTTACAACCATCGCTGGAGGAAAGTCCAACAGGGGAGGACATGTAGATGGACCGAGCCAAGATGCAAAATTTTCGAATGATTTCGACGTTCTTTATGTTGGTAGTAGCTGCTCCCTTCTAATCATTGATAGAGGAAACCAGGCAATCCGAGAGATCCAGCTTAATTTCGAAGACTGTGCTTACCAATATGAAACTGGCTTTCCTCTAGGTAGATAATTTGCTCATACTTCTTTCTCCCCCTATAATGGAGACTTATACTTGCTCAAGTTAATTCTGAAATGTCGTGCAGGAGTTGCAGTGCTTCTCGCCGCTGCTTTCTTTGGTTACATGCTTGCTTTGCTTCAGCGCCGAGTTGGAGGGATTGTGTCATCCGAAGATGTAAGTATTAATTGTTCTTTTCCCTTTTTTTTTAGTTAATGATTAGTAGACACGAGTAGTATTTTGCGAATATGGCCTATCTAAAACAAAATGCTATAGATTTCAATTGGATGTATTTGCAACGTTTTGTTTTTGTCATATTTCATGCTCGATGTTACACTTTTCATTTCTGATGGTGTTGCTTGATTTTATTCAAGGCATTGATACTCTTTTGGTGGTCATTAGAGTGTGCGCTAGTAAGATGAAATTTAGTAACTTTGAGATATCTTTCCTTTATTTTCGACTGTATACTATTTGTTACTCTGAACTTCTCTTGCAGGGACCTCAAACTCCGATTCAAGCAAGCATGCCTCCATACCAAAAACCAATGAAATCATCTCTAAGACCACCGCTAATCCCAACCAACGACGATGAAGCAGAGAGACTGGAACACGAAGAAGGCTTCTTTTCCTCAATAGGAAGGCTTCTCGGCGGAGCCAGATCATCAGCAACAGAAATTTTCCGTGCAATATTCAGAAAAAAACCAGCAGTAAATCTATATCAGCAGCAGAAGTTGAGGGCAACAAAAACTTGGCCAGTGCAAGATAGCTTTGTCATCCCAGACGATGAACTGCCGCCCCCGTTGGAGGTAAGAACTCCAACCCCGAAAAAGAACTACGCTTTCATGTCAAAAGAGCCAGAAAAGTTGCACCATATTAGGCATGGAAGGGCTTATTTAAACAGCTGGGAAGGCGATTCACAGCAGCAGAAGCCGCTGCAGCAGCAAATGTACCATCAGCAGCAGCACCTACAGCAGCATAAGCAGTATTCATCCGGTCCGCGAACTTTTTATGAGCAAAGCTGTGAAACTACAAATGAGATTGTTTTTGGAGCAGTTCAAGAGTTGGATAGCAAGCGACGGACGGTTGAGATCAAGGCTGTGAATTATGGGGATACCGTGTATGAGCAGTATGGCCTGCGTTACCGGAACAATTACATGGGCTGTAGTAATAACTATTAGATCGGTATTTTTATCGTCTTTATTTTGTTCCTTACATGATAAATTCACTGTTTTTTGACAATTTCATATCCTTTTGCCCGATGTCTATAAAATAGCGGGAAGTAGTAATTTCTGGATTTGACTGCTTGAATTGAGGGTGGAAAAAGGCTTAATGCTAGGGTTTGCAAGTGCAATATTAAGTCCTGTTCCTACTTACAATATGATTTTATCTACATTTGCTCTCTGAATTTCTCTGTATTTGCTGTGAATCAGCAAAGAAATTGAATTTGCGACTTTGATGCCTATAACTCTCCTCGGTTTCGATGAGTTATGCGAGTCAGCTTCATTTTCAATAGAGCATATGGAACGGTTGCTGGCACTGACATCAAGTAGGGATCAATTTAATTTCCACTGATTCAACATCAGTTTATACAATAAAGAGTTTTTACAACAAAAATGGATTGTGATATGCCAAATTATAGGTTAAAATGCAACAAATTCTGAGATGAAATATACAACAACCAGGATTAGAATCATGTACTCAGGTTTTTTGACAGTTTTTACTTTGAGAGGAAGAATTATCACGCACCATTTATTACCAGGTTGCCGCCATCCTTTCCGTTTCATACCACTCTTGAGTTGCTTGAAAAATCTCTCGAGAGTATGGTTAGAAGTTCTCCAAATTGAGATCGTCATAGTCAACTCCGGTCAAACAAATAGTCGACAAAGTGATATGTACGCACGAACGTCCCCCAAAATTTCTGCAGTTTTCTGCTCTCGGCCTCCTTTACTGTATCCCATGAGATTATCTGATCATCATGCTAATCAAATACTCATGAACCAAGCAACTTACCTTTTTTGAGCATCAGCTTCATTTTGTAGAGAATCAATGAGAACAGCCGAAAAGAACTGCTCTTTGTATTTGATGCATTCAAGCATTCATTTGGCCGCTGCCTTTGTACCATTTGCATATCTCGGGAAGTGATCCGAGGATCTGGACTGTCAAGCAACTACCTGCAGGCATGAGAGATTAACCATGTTCAAACGGCAAGAAAATGAAAAAGTTTGAGTCCATAGAAAGGGGTTGGGAAATGTGATAAAAGATAACTAGAGAGCAGCTTCAGTAGTAAAAGGGCTATCCGATTATTCAGCGTTATATCTCATGACCTAACTGAAAGAACATACAAAGCTGAGAAATGTTAAATCAATCAGCCTACCAATAATAAGAGCAGCTCCGATCCATCCAACAACACCCCACCTCTCACCAAGTAGAAACCATGCAAAGGCAGCACCCCATACAGGCTCCAAGCCATAAATAATTGCAGTTTCAGTTGCGGATACGTCACGCATGGCACTCAACTGACATAAAAGCGAAAATTACGAAAAATAAACATTTCTTATCACTCTCTTTCCAGATAGAAATGTGAGGGGGACAAATATAAAAAGTTTCCTTAACAACTTTAACGATACAATGCACCGGAACTTTTACAGTAAAAGATAACAAAATGGCATGATACCGGGTGCAGAACTAACCTCAGCCCATAAACACAAGCCAGTTGAGAATATGCCCGTGTAGAGAGCAGCAACCCACGGAAATGAAACCATCCAACACAAGAACTTTGACCATGACAACGAACTCAAGCTCCATCGCTTCACATGATGAAACAAGCATTTAAGGATGAACCAGATTGTTGAGAATAAAGCTACGATGATTACCTAAATTCACAAAATCAGTTTGAGATTCAACAACATACAAAAGAGAAGATCAAAAGAAGATGCACAACGTAACAAGGATTACGATATTGAAGTCATGGTACGAACCTCACATCCAAGGAGAGTTAGAAAGTTTTCTTTCTTAATACTTCGTGATATATGCTCTGTCCTAAGCATATGAATTGCAAAACATACAGCACTGAGAAGATTTAGAATATCACCAACCTGAAAAGGTAGAAAGTTCATTAACTTGAAATCTTGAACCAACAATTCGGTACAGTAAGGTATCTAAAGCCTAAAGGCATATTTACCACTAGCAATTGCACCGGGCAAAAAATGGTAATAAATAGAATTCAAATAAATATACTAGGAATAACCAGACGAAACGTGAGGTCAAGTATTACATCTTTATTGTCGGTTATCCATCAGAGCTTTTCACATAGCATACCCACCAAGCCTTAAAAATTGTGAAATTAAATTTGGTGCAATTTTGCAATTAAGCCACTGGAAACATACGTACGCAGGGAGGAGAGCCAGTGAACTCTAGCATAGCAACCCCTATGAGAGATACAAATGCTCCGACCCATGTATAGGCTGGCACAGCAGCTCCAATGATGCCATCTATCAACGGCACAATGATTACCTGCTCAACAGTTAACAACGAAGAATATTATTAGCTTGCACTGTGTCAAATAGATATTCATTTAAAAAATTGTCAAAGATGTAATCCGATAAGAAATAGGGCTTACCGTGAAAGCGGAAATAAAAGAAGCACGCCCAGCATCAGAAGTAAGTAATCCAACAGCCTGAGCAAGGTATCCTAAACTGACCCAAAACCCTAATTCTACTCCTGCAGTAAGGATCTGCATGTCCTCATGCGCCTTTAATACAAAAGGTATGAATGGGACGGCAGATACAGCGAATCGCACTACGGCGAAGACTGCAGGATCTGTGATGACTTCAGCCTCTTTCACAACGCATATATTACTGGCTGACAAAGAGAGTCAGGAGAACATAGTGAGGATTAATGGAGATTCTCTTCAGAATTAGTTTTTCAATTGAAGGTTTTGAAGTGTATATTTATTTGTTGTTTACATACAAGATGACAACAAAACTTTTTAAGTAATTTCATGCCAGAATGTCGCAGAAGAGCAAAATTATTGGACGATTATGTAAATTTCTCGGAAGGCGGAGGGATCCAGCTCTAATCGAAAAATTTTCAACTGTAAAAAGTGTAACACACAATTAAAAAGTGAAATTTTCCACTGTCAAGTACAAAGAATTCCAAAAAACTATTCACGATCCCTATTCAAATATACATATACTAATGACTAGCTAGGCGAAAACCAAGAAGAATTGTAAAAGCTCCATTGCTGTTCAAGCAACCAGAAACAAAAATTCCTCACAAGAATTTCTAGTCGAATATCTATTTCTAAAGACGAGAGAGACGATAAAACAGGGAGGAGGATGCGGAGTACCAAAGATAACGCTGAGGACGTTGAGTAAGACGATGCTCCGAACCTTCCTCGGCACGAAAGATACAACCTTTCTCCAAATCGATCGCCTTCGTAGGAACCCTAATCCCCGCGCACCCACTCCCGCTTCAGGGCCACGGGCCACTTGGGCCGAGGAGGAGCCCTCCGCCCCCGCAGCGTCTCCCTCGTCCTCGACGAAGCTCGGCCCCACGGGAGGTCCCATGTCGGGGGGCACCTTCTTCCATCTTCGGTTCCGTTCCACCGATGGTGTCGTCGGAGTAGGAGGAGGAGATTGGGGGGAGTAAGAAGAGGTGGTTTGTATAAGGATTCTTCTAGGGTTCTTCTTGGTGAGGGGGAAACATGAAGCGGAGGAGGAGGCATTGGAGAGGGGGATAAAGAGAGGGTAGGGTTTTATCTTGGGAACGCAACGCCATGGTTGAGGCGAAGGCGGGGTTTTGGAGAAGAACATAGCTCACATCGGGAGTTCGCTGGCCCTTCGCTGGGGCGAGGGAGAAATACAAAGCACGAAATCGGCGCACAGTGTTGTTTCGCCGCCGACTTTAAAGGAGTCGGCTAAAAGTAAAGCATCGCTACCGACTTTTTTTGCTCCTCTCATGACAAAACCCACGTCGCAGTTTTATATGTATAATAATAATAATAATAATAATAATAATAATAACGTGCAATTTGGAATTCAAATTTAATTATTGTCTTCTATAATCACGACCATATATGAAAACAATTTTTTTAAACAAAAGAAAAGTTTTGAACATTTCTGTAATCTTTTTTATCCGTCATAAAATCAATAATAAAAACTAGTGTGCCATTATGGCGAAACTGGATAAAAGCACACCCAAAGTCTATTATAATTACTAACATAGTTGACTAAAAATTTAATGATTGATATTCAAAATTGAAAGATTAAAATCTAATTGTTTTACATTCTTTGACTAAATTTATTTTTTAAAACATGAGGATAGCTTGCTACCTTGTTGCTTTTCTCTCTCACTATCTCAAAAAAGAAATAAATAAATAACTATTGTAATTTCAGGTCTAAAGGGACAATCACTTCTGATTCAAAATAGGATGATTTAATTAAATTAATAATGCGAATATGAAGTAATAGCTTCAGAGAACTTCAGATGGATGCTCATTGTAGCATGGCAATTTGTTCCGCAGTACTGGAATTTGTTAAACAAGTGAATATTCTGCTACAAATGAAGTGTGATACAGCAAAAATAGGGCCCTCGTATAAACCGAAACACACTCAATGCGATACGAATCTAAAGCTTTGTAATGTATTGCGGCAATTCAAGCAATGATCAACTCGCACCCTCCTCACCACTTTACCCTGCATCTACGTTGAATCAGTTGGCACGATGATCTCATCTCCTTCTATCTTTGGCCCTTTTCCGAGAATTGCGGCCCTTGATCTTCCACTTCTCAACACCACCAGGTTTACGGGACTCCTCGATTTCTTGTACCTTGCGTTTCCTGCATTGCATCGAAAAAAAGCCAATTAATAAAAGGATACAAGAATGTTTATCTAAAATATATATTCACAGCAGCGAAGTAGTTTGGAAGTAGCCTAGTAATCAACCAATTTGATGGAATGAATATACCAGAATAGTAGAATTTACTATTTTGCAGAGATTAAAGCAACTATTGGTTTTCCAGTTGAGTGACAGAGTTTTAGAGGAGCTTCTAATACCAATTAAAAGGTTGCAAGGGGATTTAAACCCATATAATTATAGAACAGAAGGGGCTTAGGAATGACTCTATTGCCATATCACGCCATCCAAAAGATCATCTCAGTAGGAAGCAGCCAAGAAGTCCAGCAGAAGTACTAACTCTAGAAGAACCATAAAGAGATCTCATTCGGATAGACAGTACTTACCTATAAGCCTTGAGATTATGGTCAGATAGCAATTCATCGACCAATGTTGCCTTCCTCTCTTTCTTTGTCAGCCTGCCTGAGAAGAACTCAGATGCAGGTTCAATAACTGTGCCCACCTAAACATGCGACTTGTGAACAAATTAGTCATCGCTAACAAACTAGGTAGAATTTTAATGATCTTATTCACTAACGCAGTAAAGAAAATGGCCCACCTGAAAATACTTGGGAAGGGTCTTGGACTTGTCACCTTTCTTGAAGTGCCTTTTGGGGTCAAGTACACTCCTCAACTGCAGCATACATGAACAGTCTCATCACCAAAATTCTTTTTCAACAGTATAATTAGTCATGTATCTCTCGTTTATACATTATATCTAGCGCAAACAGGATTTTATCTAATGTCGTGCATTTTCAACAAGATAATATGAAGGCACTGGCAGTTTAAAGTAGAAATAAGTTCATTCATTGTTATGTATGTATCTTTAACATGTCACCGATAATTACATAAAACATAATAGAGAACGTGTTCTAAATGTCTGAAGTGTTAGCACTAAAAGATTCCAAAAATTACGCATAGGATATGCAATACCAATATAGCTTGAGAGACTTTGCTTGTGAAACTGATCGTAAATCGACCAACACGATATGTAGACATTTCAAGGGAAAAAAAAAAGGATGTAGAACTTTATATACTCTACTTCTCAATCATAAAATCGGGAATTCAAATAAGCCCTACTGCACAAGTCTATAAGCTCCTACATGTTTACAAGCACTCAAGAAATTATTATTTCGCCATGCCATTAAGGACAAAAATTACGAGCTACACAATAAAGCTTCTTTCCATCCACATAAAAAAAAAGGACCACATTTTGTTTAAATTTTGAACTAAATCAAACTACTATGGAAACTGATAACAACAATGAGGCAAAATAGCGCACCTTGAGAATCTCTAGATCCTTCTTTAATTCAGGGGTGATAGTCGGGGCAGGCATGTCGAACCTATAAGATAATTAATTATCAGATAGACACGAACAGGTCAGACGCGAAACTAGAATTCATTTGACATCTGCTTACCAACTCGCACCAGCGGTATCTTTCAAACTTTTCTTCATCAGCTTATTCAACTTTCTTGGGTCCCTCGGAGGAACAAACAATCCATCTACAAGCTCGTTCTCCGGCGTCCAAGTGGGTTCCTTTATTTGCAACTTTCCTGCACTTTCTTTTGCTTCTTTAGAGAAGATAGGCACCTTGGGAGCCCATGATAGACCAATTGATGCTTTGCTCTGCGACATGTTACCTTGAGCAAAAATTTCAAGTCCTCGTGAATTTAATATACGAGCAAGCATACAAAGAATATAAAGGCAGAACTTAAATAACTGAATGCTGGTTCGATTATTATACGCCGTCACGGTCGATTTACAGAAGACATGTAATAAGGCATATTTGAACAATGAATAGTTTATAGCCTAAGTCAAACAGATTACAGGATTAACTCAACACTTATGTTTTAGATCAATATAGGAACTTATTGTCTACTAAAGTTGCCCCAAATTCACAACCCCTTGTAAAAAATGCCACAACTACACACAGAATAAGGAAAGATATTGTTGTTGGAAAATAACTACAACGCAATGAAGAATCAAAGAGAAAGCATCATACTGAGTGCAAATAAAGATCCCCATCCGCGTTCGTCGTCACAAAATTGGTGCCAATTGGGGATTGGGACCAGTATTAAAAATTTGTTGCAATTGGGGAGAGGGAGAGGTACCTCGACTAGGGCTTGTAGGAGAAGATGAGCTAGGACAAGGAATTAGGGTTTCGGAGCCACGCGGAGGCTTAGAGTCGAGGATGAAGATCGGGGTGGGTAGAGAGAGAGAAGGAGACTAGGGTTTCGTCGAACCTTTAATCATTTGGGGGGGAACCGGTCGGGCTAAGATTACAAAAGTTTGCGACTCGGGTTAAGATTACAAAAGTTTTGCCCCGAACCGGTTCAAACTGATTCGCCGAACCGGTTAGATAAATTAATAAAAAAAAATCTCCCATTTGCCCAAAAAAAAAAAAAAAAAAAAAAAAAAAAACAAAGGTCAAATCATTCTATGTGCAACAAAATAAAAACTTGGTAAAAAAACAAAAGTCGAAAAGATGTGAGAGAGATCAGAGAGATAGCACAAGAAAAAAAATCAACACTATAAAGTTGATAGCTTCATTAAAAAAATTTATTTATTTTCCTCAGGCCTTATTCAGCCCGTTAAAAATCCAACATATGAATTCAATGTGTTAAATATTAATATATTAACATAATTACTATAACTAATTTTTTTTAAATTAAATAATTTAAATTAAAATAAATAAAAAATTTAAGTTTAAATGATATCATCTAAATATTAAAAAAATAAATATGGTGAAATTAAATTAATTTTGTTCAATATTCGCTGGAATTATAATAACAAAAGCTTTGCTGATTCCGCATTTATTTATTACATGATCCAAAAATAATTAACAATTAGATGAAAGGCCAAATCACGACGGTCCATTTTGTATCAAACGCATGCAATCTTCTCTCCCCGTACCAGAGGAAAAAAGCGAATCACGGAATCCAACGTTCAGAAATCAAAGAAATATAATCCCCGGACGTAAGCAGCACGTGCTAGAACACCAACGATTTAAATACAATTCTTGTACTTCATGGTTCTGATTCTGCCACGTCGATCCCACAGTTGCGGGCCCCACCGCAGCATTCATGTAACCCTCGTCGCAAAAGCTCCCGTTGACGCGAGCGAATGCAATAAAGAAACAAACCTTTTCCAACTGCATCTCTCTCTCTCTCTCTCTCTCTCTCTCTCGCCCCTCTCGCTTCGTCTTCCTCCTCCTCCTCCTCCTCCTCTACCCTTGGAGGTCAACAATGGCGTCGGCGCCTCCGATGGGTTCCTTCCGCTACGTGTTCGAGCAGAGGAGCCGGGAGCGGCTCCTCCCCTCGTCCCTCAAAGACGCCCCCGGATGGGGCCCCGGCCTTGACTCCCTCCTCGGCGGGGACGGCGCCGGCGCCGATGACCGCGGCCTCCTCCGCCGCATCGGCGACGCGATCGCCTCGATCGGACCGAGGCTTCGGGGTTTGGCGGTGGAGGGGTGGGAGTTCGGGAGATCGGACCCCCGGAATGTGGTGTTCGCAGCGAAGCTAGGGTTCGCGCTCACCCTCATCTCCTTCCTCATCTTCCTCAAGGAGCCCTTCAAGGACCTCTCCAGTCACTCCGTCTGGGCCATCCTCACCGTCGTCGTCGTCTTCGAATTCAGCATCGGTGAGTCGCATCACAGGAACGACCCCAATCGATTCTTTCTCTACTTTTTCCTGCATCAATTCATCGTTCGGGTAGAGAATTTGCTTAGACCCAGCATGATTAGAGTTCCTGATCAAAATTCTTTAGGCACTTACTGTGTACATTGATTAGGGTTAACTTGCGTACATCTCAACTAGCTCCGTGTTGTTTATTTTATCTGCTGATTGATCCACTGTCCTTGTATCATAGAAATCTTAGATTTGTCCTTTTGGCATTTATTAATGTTTGTCCTTTTGTGATCCGTTTTTGGATCTTTTTTAAGTGCAAGAATTATCTATAAACGGAAAAGAGATTGATCTTACAATAAATTAACCTACCTGTACAAATCCTTATTTCCTCTTGCCAATTCTTACGTTTCTTCCACCCAAGTGCTCTGCCTCTTTGGTTTCATTAACATCGCCTTTTAGCCAACCTATGTTTCACCTGTTTCCTCCCCTCATTCGATGCCCCAATTATACTAATGGAAAAGTAAATCCCCTTTTGTAGATGCAATGATTATGGTTCTTTTCTTTCTGTTTTCACTTCAAATTTCTTTAGGCCAAGAGAATTTATGGATGTGCTTCTTTATTATTGTCCTTGCTGATTTGTTTACGGTGTGATTTTTCTTTAGTGTCTACTGAATTAAACAGTTTGCAGACCAACTAACAAATTAACAATAAAGAAGTCTATCCTGGGGTGTTTTTGATCTCATAGAGCATAAGGAAGAAGCTAAAGATCAATGATGTATTGGTTGCCCCCAACTACAGGTGATTTGGAAATAGGTCCCTAATTTTTTTTCTTTTTTTGGATCTCAAACCCCCAACTAACAAGTTTTTTTTTTAATTAGCTTTGATCAAATTTGAAGTTGCTGTTAAAAAGAATCATAAAATATTCCATTAAGTAATGGATATTTAGTTAATCTACGGAATATTATGTTACATAGATTGTGAAGACAATCTGTTATTTTGGGGGTAAAATTAATACAAAAAAGAATAAAAAAGTTTAGGGACCTGTTCTGAATTACCTGCTGAATACTGACCCTCTTTGGTGTATAACAGATTTGAAACATCAAAAATCATCTACTACAAGGAGAAGGATGGTGCTCTGTTAAATTTGCTTGTTTGGTTGTTTTTCCAAACCATCCAAGTATGATGGACCCAATTTTCTTTCTAGAGCTAACGATTGGCTTTAAATTGGCTGTGAAAAGAGCAAAAGTGGTATCAAGTTTTTATTGACAGTAATGATCTCTACAAACTACATGGAAAATCAAAACCATAGTTTATAATATTCATTTCTTAACTATACAGTGCAAGTTTGTCATGATAATGCCTCCTAATCTCGACATTGCTGTCATACAGGTGCAACTTTAAGCAAAGGATTTAATCGGGGTTTAGGAACATTGACTGCTGGAGGACTTGCTTTAGCAGTGGCTGAATTATCTACATTGACAGGACCGTTGGAAGAAGTTTTTCTTATGATTAGCATTTTCATTGTGGGTATGATACCATTTAATAAAAACCTTGCTCCTTTTATTCTTTTTCATTAGTGGTCCCTACTTGTAATATATTACTTCTCGCATCTTTCATCACCATAATGCTCTGAATTCCAGGATTCTTTGCAAGCTATATGAAGTTATACCCGACGATGAAGCCTTATGAGTATGGCTTTCGAGTTTTCCTGCTCACGTTTTGCTTCATTATGGTCTCGGGATACAGGACAAAAGAATTTCTCCATACAGCTGTTAGTCGCTTTTTACTTATTGCACTCGGTGCTTGTGTTTGCTTGGGAGTCAACATCTGCATCTATCCAATATGGGCAGGAGAAGATCTGCACAACTTGGTAGCGAAAAATTTCATAGGTGTTGCCAAGTCCCTGGAAGGTCTTTTCTCATGCTTGTTTCTTGTCTACCATATGTATTCCAGGCATCATTATGATGCATAGTAGCTTAAATCAGAACAACATAATCCGGTTTTTAACCTAGCGTAAAATTGTCAGCTAATTTGTGTTTTGTCAGGCTGTGTTAATGGATATCTTCAATGCATGGAGTATGAAAGGATCCCTTCGAAAATCCTTACGTACCAAGCTTCTGATGATCCTTTGTACAGCGGGTATAGGTCAGCTGTTGAGTCAACTGCCAAAGAGGATGCTCTTGTGTGTATTTACTTCAAAACAATTATCGTGACATTTCTTGTTGTCTAGGATGTTAGTGAACCCTTTTTCTTTTTTTTTGCAGTTAGGTTTTGCTGTTTGGGAGCCTCCACATGGTCCTTACAAGATGCTAAAGTATCCCTGGAAGAACTATATTAAAGTTAGTGGGGCTCTGAGGCACTGCGCATTCACAGTCATGGCGTTGCATGGCTGCATACTTGCAGAAATACAGGTTTGCTTCGCTTCTATCGTAATTTTTTTTCTCCCATGATTGTAAGGCAACCTTTTGGTCTGTTATCCAAGATGTACTGGAATTTTTTCTTTTAATAGGATATGACAGGAGATTGCATGCTCAATATGAGAAGCAATGTGATGCAGACCAAATTCAGGCTAGAACAGTTGGAGTGTATTTTGTTGTATGAGTCAAAATTGAGTCTGTTGAGGCATATTTAATTTATATTGTCTGCCAGAGTGCAGAGCCATTGGTTCGCTTGGATTGAAAATTGAATCTGTATGGCAATAATTCAAGTTACGTTTGGTCTAAAGTTTCTTTTTCTTACTTTTTTGCGCAGGTAAGTTGTGAACGGTGACATGCATGGTACTTTAAAGCATTTTGTGAAAAGATCAGAGCTCCTCTTTTCTTTTCTTTTCTTTTCTTTTTTGAGTTCAAAGTAATATACATACCAAATTATCTAATTTTTTGGATTTAATACTTGCTTCCTTATAATCTTGTGTTAAGCTATTTTCATGATAGTCACTGTTGCCGTCATTGATACGATGCAGCTGTAAAGAAGTTATGCAGTTGTTAATTGGGACGTTCATGTGCATATTTATTTGGATTGAACTATTTTTATTTTCTTAGACATGTCTTTCTACCCCCACTTTTGGCATTTAAGAACTTCTTTTATATCCTTTTCTATAGGCACCACCAGAGAGCAGACAAGTTTTCAGT
The DNA here is from genome assembly GCF_001540865.1 of Ananas comosus. Lineage (NCBI taxonomy): Eukaryota > Viridiplantae > Streptophyta > Magnoliopsida > Poales > Bromeliaceae > Ananas > Ananas comosus. The sequence continues at coordinate 13,314,896 of NC_033626.1, read as the reverse complement.
GATGAACTACGGAGAGTAGGTATTGAAGGTGCTAAAGTATTACGTGATTTGGGAAACAAAGTCAAGACGATGACAAAATTAAGTCCACAAGATATTCTCTTAGAAGTCCATGAGGCAGCTGAACGGTTACAAAAGAAGGTAGACCAGAAATCATACCTTCTAGTGAATTGGGAAAGCTGGGGTGGCAATAAGCATCTCGAAGGAAAAATAAAGGAAGAATCAGATGGAATCAATTCCATTGAAATAGAAAACAAAAATCCAGCAACCAAATCAAATAGTGAAGTGGTTCTTGGTCTTGCATCGATCCAATCATCAAAGAACTCGATCATTCATAATTCAATCAGTAGACTCGATTCCTCTTCAACAGCAGACATGTTGTTGAAGCAGCAACTATCTTGGCCTGCTAGGAGATCATCATTCAATCTAGATGTACTGCCTGCTGAAGAAGAATCTAAAGTGTACGAGAGTGCAAGTGCATTATCGCTGGCAACATTTGCTTCACTTCTGATTGAATTTGTCGCCAGGCTTCAGAATCTTGTTGATGCCTTCGAAGAACTTAGTAAGGTAGCTAACTTCAGGGATCCGGTGAACGAACCAGCAGCGAAGACTTCTGGGCTCTTAAGCAGAATATGCAAATTTATTGGACTGAAGAGTTGATTAGATCTTAATCTGGAAAATTTTGTAGATCCCTTTGTGCGTTTATCTGTTGCTGACATGAAAATAGAAGGGGAAGATGCGATCTCAATAAAGTATGTACAGTCGGTTGAAGTGCTCTACATTGAGGAGAAAGTGTGTTCATGATGTTGAAGAGTATGAATTTGTTAGAAGGTTTGTGTGTAGAACTACGAAGCTTCAAAAGTCATGTGATATTTGATCCAATTTTTGTTGGGAAGTCTGCATTAAGGAGATGGAGGTCCGTGTCCACGAAGAGTCCGAGCTTGTAAGGAGGTCGCTTTTGTGGGTTAAATGATAAAATGTCAGAAACTTGGTGATATTTGATCCCGCTTCAACAGGAAAGCAGATTGATGGCTACCCAATTTGTCGTGGCGTGAGCATGGTGGATGCAATTTCATTATGAGGAAATGTAATTAATATATTTTTTTTCTTTGGTTGGAGATATGTTAGAACTGTATGTGGGCATGGAGCTGTCGGTAATTGGTTTCTCTCTTCTACGGTTTCAATTGTTCATACCTAATAGCTTGAATCCTTGTAATCTCACATCAAATTGATTGCATTAACTGAACAAGGACAATTTCTATTTTAGTGCTTAAATAGTGTTTTTTTTTTATTATTATTGTATTTTACTTTAAGTTGGCATATGCATCAAAGCTCACTTGTGAAGGGAGCGAGAGCATTGTTGGCTGGTAATATATTTGGTAAGAGATGATTACTCTATTGATTTTACCTTCAAAATTACCAGCTTTTCTTTAGCTATACTGCATAACTCTTATTTTAAGTCCAGTTAGAACTATCTTCAGTTAGTGGACAGTTAATTCAGCAGCAGCAGGTCGATTCCTTTTGTTCACACAATTATTTTCTTAACACCCAGTTCAATCCATTTTTCAGAATTCTTTATGGTCCAACACTGTCGATTGTAAAGGTCTGGTGGCGACCGATTAGTTGGGCCCAATGGCCATGAGTGGTAGAGCCTGACCATGGGTCCAAAAGAGGATTCCTAGGCACAATTTGAGTTGTCCACAGAGGACAATGTTAGGTGAGTTTCTACTCTCCAATGCAGAGATTCATTCTGTTGACACTAAGCTCATGCCAAACTCCATGCGTCAACATCAACCTGCACGATAAGTGGCATTGTGCTCTGAAACATCGCCACTTCAAAAGAAAGTGCTAGTGTTCTTCCGTTACAGCGTTTCGGTCTGAAAGGAAGTGCTTGTGCTAGGTCGCACTTACTCATTCATATAGTGGCGGCGGTTAAAGTGCGGGTTTCGCTCTGAAAGGAAGTGCTTGTGCTAGCTCGCACTTATTCATATAGTGGCGGCGGTTAAAGTGCGGGTTTCGCTCTGAAAGGAAGTGCTTGTGCTAGCTCGCACTTATTCATGTAGTGGCGGCGGTTAAAGTGTGGGTTTCATCGGTCCCCCTGATATACAATTGCAGAGCCCCACTTGTCCCAGCATCAGAAGAGGATTGCTTGTTTGAATTTTCTACAATCAAATAAGCATTTGATTCATAAGGTACGGAGAATTTATTACTTCTGTAGGTGTGAAGATATGCTCCTAACTAATCAGGTAAGATGTCTCCAATTGTTGGCACAATTAGTTGAGATGTTACTCTTCTGGTGGACGGTCACGCGTATTGGTGAATCCTCTTTATTATCACACAGGCCCAGTGCTCTGTAAACTACAACTAAATGTAAATAGGAAGTTTAGACCAGATTAATGCCCACCCAGTTGACTTTAAAATATATGACATAATTATCATGCCCCTCGTACTGAAGCAGAGTATTCTATATTCATCGGTAGCTATTATATACAACACACCAAACTAAGACAAAAACAGTTTGAACCATCGAGACATTTTGTTCTGATTTCTGCTTGCATACTGTACAACAAATTGAATCTGCGCAAATCCGAACCTGAGGTGGTTGAATGCATCCTACCTGCCTCTATTCCAGAAAGACCCAACAGCAAAGGTCGTGACCAAGCAGAGTAAGCCCTCGATGATCCGTCGCATTTAACAGTAATTACTATCGTTTCTATCGGTACAATTTTACCTCAGAAGAAGAAAGGAAAGCTGCTCGTTTTTTGTGGTTTGGCACAGTCCGAGCGAGCCCATCCGATTTTGTTCCGCACATTATCATATACGACCAACTTCCCACGCAAAGAAACATCTACAAATTCCGATACGGTCAAAGTTAATGCAAATTGATATTCAGATAAATTCAGTCATGATGTATAGCACAAAGAAGATCGAGCCGATCTGTACCTCCTATTATAATTGTTGAGCCATGGTGAATTTCCATTCCATTAAGTATTCCCAAGCACACATTTCCTTCACCCTGCACATGCGAAGCCTCAATTGTAACTCAAAGAGTCTTTTGAATAGAAATGGTGGAAAAAATAAGAAACAAAAAAACTTGGAATAAAAAAGCTACAAAGCTCACAGAATCTTACACTAATAAGTAAGTAGCCTTCTGGAGGAATAGTGAAAGTTGTGGGCATGACCCACCATCTCTTTCTAAACTGTAGAGTCAAGGGCTTGAAAAACCGCTTCACATCTTTCACAGACCTGCAATACCATGAATTTTATATGAAAAACCATATTATCTTAAGTTTGCATGCAGAAGAACTACTTTTGGGGTTCTGTATCTAAAGAAGGAGCTTTTACATATATATCCAGGTAAAATCATCAAGTTAAAGCTATCCCCCTAAATTCTAAAGTTCATATACCCCTCAAACAAGCAGTTTCTTACAAAAGAACCATATTATCCATCTATTTAGACTACGCGGAAGCACCAAGTTGAAATGGCTAAAATCGGAAAATACAAGAAAAATATGACCCAATTCACATATTAATTTTCGTCAGACTACCTGACAGGAAAATCAGCTCTCCAACACACAGGAAGTGTTTGATCAGAGTCATCTCGAGCAAGACCACTCGGAAGATTTTTAAACTGCCAAGTTCAAAGAATCATTAGTCGGCTATAATGATGAACTAGTAAAGTCTGGGCAAAGAACTCACAGAAGCAATCAGATTATTGTATGCTTCATTTGGGAAAAAGGTATAAGAGCTGCCGCTGTCAAAGATGACTTGAACCAAATTGCTTTTCTGGCCACCAGCGCTGAGTGTTACATCTCCATAATTTACTTTCTGAACCTCCGTGTAGTAAAAATTACTGAAATATGCAGGAAATGCATGATCAGCATTACAAATTGTCTATCTGCATTAAGGCGAAATGTACAAAAAAAGGAAACAAAAGCTAATGAACAGAACGATAAGAAAACTAACATGGAAATTTTAGCAACATAAAAAAAGACAATGACAAGTATAAGATTCATTTGAAAGTAGAAGAATCATTTGAACAAGAAGAAGATTGTACTTACACAAGACCACTACGAGCGGGTACCCATGTCATTCCCCATACCGGTACAAAATCATCACCTAGAAACATATAGCCACCACCATTCGGTTCACTGGTAATACAATGACCAATGACATTAGAGATGATTCCTTGACTGGCTAACTGAGAAGGAAGACTAATTTTTGCACTGCTAAGTCCAAGGATCCCATCTGTCTTTGCCGGAGAGGCTAGAAGTTGACCTTGTTGGTCATAAGCACACCTACATATGAGTTCCAAGTGATTAGAACATAGAGCTGTAAGATAAAGGTTTATCTATATTACTAAATATAAGGTCAAACCTACGAACATGGACATACCCAAAAACAAAGCTTAGCTTTTCTCTGTCACCATTCGTAGCAATCAGATGCATTTCATCCCTTGCAAGAACACCCATCGAGGAACTCCTATCTGCATACTCTATCTCATAATCACATTGTAGGCAAGACTCGCAAGATTTCTGATTACCTTGCAGTTCCTGACACAGTAAGTCCCTAGGCGGGACTATCTTTCCCTTGGCAGGCTTATATAATGGATGTGGTCCCTGGCAAAACATTGACTTTAAGTATAACACAGTAGTTATCCAGAAACTATGGAATCCGAGTAGAAAATAATCATGGGTATCCTGTTAAGTGTTCATAAGCCACATGCTAAACTTTTGAAGAGGAGAATTTTATAAACAAAGATAATAGTTCCGACAGAAGCAAATTTTGTTTTAGTTTTATCACTATTTCATGATTAAGGGTGTAACATTGTATATACCTTGGCACAGCTGGCACATGGAGCATCACATTGGATCCAAGTCAAGTCACTCCCAGTATCCACATCAAGGAAATAAGGTCTTGGAGGATTCCCAACAAAAATGGAAGTGTAATATTGTCTGCAAAAAGCATCTAAGAGAGAATGAACTCGAGAAAAAATAACTATATAGGGTTAGATCAGTGCAAACATTTAAGGTGATTCTGCACCATTGAACCGAAAGAAGTAAAAGACCATACTAAGTATAGCTCCTAAATCCGCTAGTTAAAGAGAACTGGTATATGAATTAGCAGGGCAATAAGCAAACAATAACCACACATATGCACAATTACATCAAAATGAGCTTAAAATTTTACTAATAAAATAAGCGATTAAATTACGACATACCCTAATACCCGTCCTATATATGAAACTCCGTACATGAATAAACTACTGTTCTATTCATGTAGCTTGGGCTAACGATGTTTTCTCACATCATGCAAATTGAAATTGAAATTGAATTAGAACCGATGTGATATTCACTGTAACCAAATTAAATCCAGAAACTAATAGAAGATATTGGGAAGAGATCTAAAGAACATTACCCATCGGGGAACACATTCCCTTGGATCGGGAGCGCAACGGTCGAATTCACCGAAGAAGACGACGACGACGAAGAAGAAAAAGAAGAAGAAGAAGGAGACACCGTCATCTTGCTCCCCTGCTTCGCCAATCTCACCCCCTCCATCCCATCCTCATCTCTCGTCGCCGCGAGCTTGATATCCCCCACCTCCCTCAGAACCCTCCCCCGCGTTTTCGGGTACAGCGGGAGCAAGAACGATCGCGCCTCGTCGCGCGCCCTCCCTTCCTCCTCGGAGCCGCTCCCGAGGAGCTCGAGCGGCGCCTCGGAGAAGAGGCAGAGCCCTAGGGAGAAGACGAGGAAGGATGCGCCGAGGACGGAGGCGAGCGCCTTCCTCGCGGAGGACGAGAGGACGCGGCGGCGCTCCGGCGACGGAGGCGATCGAGAGGGCTGCTGCTGCGGCGGCGAAGGAGGAGGGTGGTGGAGGGGGGCGGAGTCGGAGAGGGTGAACGCCGTGATGGTCTTGCCCTTGGAGGGGTCATCGGGGGGAGGGAGGGAGATGATGACCACGCCATGGAGCTGCGAAAGCGGCGGCGGCGGCAGTGGCTCCTCCGTCGCCATTAATGGAGGAGGAGGAGGAGGAGGTGCGGCTTCTTGAGGAAGTCAAAAGTTTTGGTCGTTGAAGAAAGAGGAGCGAGGAGCGAAGCCGGGGGAGGGGGGAAGCGGGGAAAGAGTATTTAGAGTGGTCGTTTACTGTGTATAATAATTCACATGATTGGTTTGACTAAGAGGGACACGAGGATTGAACGGTCGTGATCGCGCCTTGTGCATAATTTTCGTGCGCATCAGCTGATTAAACTATATTCATTTCCAAAACCAACTACGAGTCACTTGACAGCTTATACTATACGTATTAACGTACATATATATATATTTTTAGATTAAGAGTTCCAGCTTCTTAATTTAAAGATCTCAAGTAAGTTTAAATATCCCACCTTTAAAGTTTAAAGTCAACTATCGCATGTTGTTGTATCATCTGGCTATCGGTACTAGCGTTTTAATGCTGAATTAGTACAGCAATTATAGCTGTTTGATAGCATAAAATAATAACCGTACTGTAGTAGTTATTACATACAGATTCAACTTTTGTATTTAATTGTATACATCGAAATTTAATTGTAATTATTAAGACTATGCCTATGTTAGCCGCAATTCTAACTTTAAATTAAAAAGAAAAAAAAAACCTATCTTCATAATAACCATTTAAATTGAAAATATACTTTATTTTACATTGAAAATAGCTGTACCATATATATATATATATATATATATTATATATATATATATATATATATATAGCTAGACTCCTATGTTTTCGAAAGTACATAGGTCTCCGTGCTTGTAAGTTGTTTTCGATGATGAGACGTCCAATTCGGCGATCGGTTTCGTTAGCCATGATCTACGCTATTGGAACTATCTAGAAACCAAATTTCATAATTTTTTAACTTCGTTTGCCTAGTGAACGAGTAGCCTCAAAATGAACGGCTGAAAATAAAAATTTTATAAAAAACAGCGATAAAGGACTCAAATTTCAAATCGGAAGTATTGTTCTTGCTCTTGATGTTAAGTAGAATTTTTTATTAAAGTTTCATGTAATTTGGATACTTCTACACCGTTGAACTTAAAAACATACCACATCGGCCGTTAAAATAGTCATTTTTGAGACCCTTTGATCACTTGGTAAATGAAGTCGAAAAATTATAAAATTTGGTTTCTAAATAGTTCCAATAGGATAGATTATGCCTAACGGAGCCGATCGTCGAATCGGATGTCCTATCATCGAAAACAATTTACAAGCACGGAAGCCTCCGTACTTTCGAAAACATGGGAGACCTACTCTCTCTCTCTCTCTCTCTCTCTCTCTCTCTCTCTTATATATATATATATATATATATAGAATTGAGAGATATTGGTGCTTGTAGATTAAAAAGCCATTGGATTAAGAGATATGCGGTTAGAATGATATGGGCCCCCTAGGGTTTAGTGGGTGGTTGATTGAATAGTATAATCTAATGGTTGAAAATTATCCGAGAAGTAGATCTAACGGTAAAAAACTTACAAGCACCAAGTGCTTGGTGCTTTTACAAGCACCGTAACTGGACTCATATATATATTACAAAATTTATAATTTCAACATCCAAACTGCACATCTTTTAATCTAAGAGTAGAAAACTTAATAGCACAAAGTCATTGGTGCTATTAATAGTATTCCAGCCTAGTTCTAATGAGTCCGGCTGTGATACTATCGATAGCACGAAGTATTTGATACTATCAAGTTTCAGATCCACCTATTTTATTATTTTTATCTATTCGATTATACTATTCAATTAACCACCCACTCAACCCTAGGTGGCCCATATCATCAAAACCGCACATCTTTTAACTTAAGAGCAGAAAACTTAATAGCACCAAGCCATTGGTGCTATTAATAGTATTCCAGCCTAGTTCTAATTAATAAAATATTTATAGCTTGAGATAGGTACAATCACAAGTTCACAACTACTATATTTTTAACTGCACTTATTTTTAACTATATTTTTTATTTATTATTATTTCTTTAATCAAAAGGTCTCTTAATATTTTTTAAGGCTAAGTGATTATTATACAATATATGTAAGGTCAGAGAATACCTATCCAGTATCCACTATTCTAAATACCGCGGGAACTCATTGATTAAGGTTTGTTTTTTTACTTTAATCTCACAACATACCTTGTCAGAGAAAGAAAATAAAAAAAAGGAGACTTGACTTATAAAATTAGCATAAAGCTATTCTGACAAATTAAGCTTTGAAAAAGTCATCGGGGCACCACAACAAAAAAGAGGCCCGGCCCAAACAGCCCATTGTAGCCCCTTTTTTGTACATTGACCTGAGTACCTGACCCGGCTCTAAAGTCCCATACTAACCCAGGCTCAACTTGAATCTAACTAAATTTCAACTTTTATTTTTATTTTATTTAAATTTTTTTTCAATTTTTCAATTTACTTTAAATGGGCCAAAATATCAACGGACGAGAGTGATACACTGACACTATTATTATATTACGAGCTAAAAAATGATAAATCCCGTAACCATGTGGTGGTGGGAAGAGCATTTGAATTAGGAGTTGCTCTCACTTCCTCCGTTCTCGGCGGCGGCGGAGGCGGAGGCGATGGTCGCCATGGACGTTCTCCTCCTCTCCGTCGCCGAAACCCTAGCCATCTCCCACCCTCAAGCCATCCTCCGCCGCTCGCCGGAAAACCACCATCTCTCCGGTGCCGGACCCGCCGCCCCCTTCCCCAAACCCACTCGCCGCTCCTTCCCCCGCCTTGTAGCCGCCTCTGCGCGCGCCGCCGCGGCGCCGTGGCCGTCGCCGTCGTCGGCCGGGGCCGGCGCGGCTTCGCCTCCTCCCTCCTCCTCTGGCCCCGCGAGTACAAAGTGGGTGGTGGTGATGGAGAAACCCCCTGCTGGTGGATCGTCGAGAGCGGAAGTCGTCGATTACTACGTCGAAACCCTAGCTAGGGTTTTGGGAAGGTACGGGTTTTTCCGGTGTTTCCGTACTGCTGCGTACGTTTTGGGCTCTTCTTACTGGTTTCGGTGTTATGAACAGTGAAAAGGAGGCCCAGATGTGTATATATGATGCGTCGTGGCAAACAAATTATGGTTTTTGCTGCGAAATTGATGAAGCGTCGTCGCAAGAGCTCGCCCGTGAGTTTGCAATTTCATACATCTTTGAAGTATTTTCATTCTATTGGTTCTAAGTTGATGGATGGAGTCAAATGATACAGTTCGGAGAGGCATTCCACTCTTTTATTCATATGTTATGTATGGTTAAGTAATTGTCACTAGCTCGAACATAGTAGTGTTTGGTCATTTCAGGTTTACAACGCAGCAACAAGTGAGGTAGCAAGTTTCAACTTAAAAACACATCAAGTTGTGGATCATTTTTCTGTAGTTTAGGATAACAAGCAAATGAGTGTAAATTAAGATTTGAGCATAATTTGATTTTTGTTTACACTTGTTATTTACATTTTCTTTCTCACTCTAGGTATGCCTGGCGTTTTATCCGTTAAGCCTGATAGAGATGAAGAACTTGGAAAGAAGGATTATGGCAATTTGAACCTCTCGTTTGTTGACCAGTTGGAATCTAACAGCAGTCCTCCTAAATTTTCTCCATCAACGGGGAGAAACGAATACTGGCTTGTTCAAATGGAGAAGCCTGGGGTTGAAGTCGTGACTAAAGCACAAATGGTGGATCATTACACTCAGATCCTAACAAAGGTTTTGGGAAAGTGAGTGTTTCTCTCTCCTTAATCTGACTTCAATATTATCGATTCTCCTTTGTAATGATAATCATCAAAATTACCACACATTCTGTTTCTGCAGTGAGAAGGATGCACAAGTTTCGATATATAACATCTCATGGGAGAAGGATTTTGGGTTTTGCTGCCATGTTGACAAGGAATGTGCACGAGAGCTAGCTGGTGAGTAATTGGTACTCTGAAGCATCTGCAACAGGTCTGCCTTATATTTCAATAGTCTAAGAGATTTTTTATTTGCATGCTAGATGTCCCTGGGGTCCTGTCCGTTCGACCTGATAATAATTTTGGGTCAGATAACAAAGATTACAGACGTCCGTCAGGTGTCTTACTTTCTGCCTGAATCAATTGAATTTTCCTGTGATGTTGGTTTTTTAATTTCTGTACAATATGCTCGTAGACCATAGTACTTGCATTGATGGTCGGTGGAGCCTCTAGAACTTTATGCTTGTGGTTCAGAGGATAGTTTAGCTGTGTGGCATGTTAACTTTCAGATGTCTCGATCTGAAGGCGACTTTTAAGTTTTCTTATGTTCAATTTTATTGTTCTCATTCACAACTTGTAAGGGACAGCTATATCTTTTTGTGGATTGATACTTTGTGTGCTTTCCATACTTCAACATAGCTGTGACTATGCAGATCATGGCAACTCACCGAAGACATCAGAAACAAATCAGTTGCCAGATGTCAAAACCAAAAGGCTTTTTGTGACTGGTAAGTACCTCCTTACTGTTACGGTTTTCTTTTTGTTTGCTTTTATCAGTTTGTATGCTGTTCTGATTCATCTTTTATTCCAAGAACTCATATTATCATCCTTTTCAGTAAAATTTTTCAATGCTAAAATTATTCGCTATATTTGCTTTGATGCTCTGGTTCTCTGTCCAAAGTTTAGTAGGCAAAGGTAGAACATAAGGACCTTTTGACTGGTAAAATATGCAAGTAAGGACATTTAGAAGAATGTAACAAATTTCTTGACAAGAATGTGCCAGGTGTATTTAAGGTAATAGTCTAATAATCAACAGATGTAAGTAACAGGCACTTGAGTGCTTGGTTACTTGAGCAGATGTGTAAGTATGAGAGGGCCAATGGACATTTAAAACTGCTTCTAAATACCATTAAATATCATTCCGCTTTTTAGATTGGTCATAAAGATAACAGTGTGGTCTCCATTGTAGTATACCTATGTAAAGCAGCAAGGCTTACTTCAGATGATTAGGATATTAATGCAAGAGCGGACCTAATGGCCCAAACAAGTCGATATTAGGTGCAGTAATGATTTTTTGTTTCATAAGAAGTTTTAGATAGGTATATAGATGAATAAATATGTATCACACTCTTGACTATTAATGAATATGGATCCTATTCCTTATCAATTAATTTGTTCTGTGCCACGAACATAACATATAGATAATTTCTTGTCAAGATGGATATCCCCTACTCCTTAAAACCTGTAGGGCTTCCTTTCACCATAGATTTCTTAAAAGGGGGTTTCATGAAGTAAAAAATTGTCAAGTTGGATTAAACAAGAAACCTGGTTGGTGAGGTAGATGCATCATGTGATAGGATTTGATTACCATGATGTCCATCTTAAGTCCGGTCTCTGAATTTAAGGCTAATTGCTTTTGTATTTGGAAAGTAATGCAGTCCCTCCAAAAAGCTCTTACTCTTTGCTTTTATACACCTAATTTTGTGTTACAAAGCTTATTGAGTTTCGTGAGAAGTAAAATTTCTGATACATTTCTACATCCCTGTTAAACATTTTTGGGCAGGACTTTCATTCTATACATCTGAGAAAACTTTGCGTGCGGCTTTTGAAGGATTTGGTGAACTCATTGAAGGTTACAGTACCCTTTGCCTCATCAATTAATTATTAATTCTTTAACTGAACAATGGGTGGTAATCTGACGTATCTTTTAATGTCTTTGGAACAGTCAAAATAATAATGGACAAGATATCGAAAAGGTCGAAGGGTTATGCCTTCATAGAGTACACGACAGAAGAAGCAGCAGGTGCTGCTTTGAGAGAGATGAATGGGAAGGTAACAAGAACATGGTTTTTGTCCGACGGTTCTGTTTTGCCTAGCTGGAGCATTTGCAGATGTTCTGTTCGAAGAAACACTAGAACAATTTAGTGCAAACACTTCACCTGCAATATCTTTGCACAAGTAGGAGCAAAAGCTTTAAATTGAAACATCTATTCACGATGCTCAGAAGCTTACTTTAGCTTTCCTACTATGACAAAAGTTCTAAAACACTTATTTGCCAAATACTTGTGTTTTTTACAGTAGAGAAGCTAGGCCGAACAGGCACGACGGCTAACGAAAATCTCGTGAGAGTATAACTCACAAATTATTTCTTTCTTTTTGCAGATAATTAATGGCTGGATGATAGTTGTTGATGTCGCTAGAACTAACCCTCCCAAATACAGCAGGGGCCGCCCTCGGCCGTCAAGCCCATCGGCTTCTTCGTATTAAATGGTCTCTTCATGTGTGGGTATACTGCCAGAGATCAAAAGGCATGGGGTGAATGTTGATTTGCCTGGTCCGAATGTGTTCCTTTTAGTTCCTTCAGTAGGTTAATTATATAACATTATAGCTCTAACAGAGTTTCCCCATCTGATACTCTTATTCTTTGAGCTCTGATGATCAACCTTTGCTTTCTTGTGCTTATTAATTGATATATAGCAAGTATTGGCTAAGTCGTGCTATGATACAAATAGAATTTTGTCGAACAACTATTTCTATAGAAAATGTTAGAATTTGTTCTATATTGTCAACCATTATGGTGAGTTCTACTTTAGGGGCGGTTTGGTTTTACGTAAAAGTGTGAAAAGTAATTTTTGATGGAAAATTTTTTTTTGAAGAAAATAAATTTTATGCTCTTTAGTGTGTGGTTTGTAGGATTTTTTTTTATTTATTACGGATTTACAGTTGCTTGAAAGAAAAAGAAAAAAAACAAATAAAATAAGATATTATTATATGTATTTTATTCTAGTCTATATATTANATATATATATATATATATATATAAAGAAAGAAAGATAGGTCCATGATGAGACCTCCTATGCGGTCCACGAGAATCAGCTTTTCTCCTCGATCGTGTTTTTTTTTCTGCTGCCGTGAGCCGCATGTTTTGATGAGTAGTTTTCATCTTTCGCGTAAAAGAGGTGGAAAAGGAAAAGCTCTACTTTCATTAAAATGTGTAAAAAAAAAAAGTGAAAAATTAATTTACGACAATCCAAATATTTGAAATTATGGATGTATTTGACATTTTTCTTAATTCTTTATGTTGTTGTTCTCTTTTTTTTTTTTAACTTTAATCGAAGAATGGCTTTAACAAGCTCTAGTCCCCAAACCTTTCTTCTCTTTTGTTACTATTGTACATCGAAAGGGTGGATAAGGATTAACATGATTTTCTACAGCAAAAAATTGGTTTATATCAACGCTCCGTACATTTCAAAAGGATACGTAGGTGTCATGTAGCAGCACATGTTTGTCACATCACTGACGCATGGATCCCGCTCTCCCTCTTACGTTTGCTTTAATTGTGCGCGTCTATAAATTTTATTTTCCTTGCCATTTCCAAATACTAAACTTTGTCCACCGCGACCTGCCTTGTAACGTCCAATCATCTTTTTTTATATTCATCAAATTTTTAGTTACCACGATATGATAAATGTTACTTTTCCAAAATTAAAATATTATTATACTATCGATCTTTAAAAGTGATAAAAACTAATAGGACTCAGAGGATGAAAGCTACATTACTAAGCAATCCAAGTTTAGACGAGCCATGCTTGGATTTAGGATCTTAACTCTGTTAGCAAACAAAACGTAAGCTTAACCCGTATCCTTCTAGTATGCATGTGTTATGTGTTAATCTATTTAGCATACGCAAAAGCCAAATTAGTATAGAACCCTTTGGTACTCATAAATTATTTTCTATGATACAGTTTTCGAATCGACGATCTTTTCTGTCAAATATAATATAAAATACTTAAAACTTCTAAAAAATAAATTTTATAATTTTTTAAAATCACAATAAAGTTCATCAAGCGAGCAAAAAATGAACGGTCAAAATCGAACGACGTTCTCAAAATGGATGGTCGGATCCTTCAATTTAAAATTTGAGTTATTGATATTTATTTAGATAGTAAAGAGAATTTTCTATTAAAAATTCTAACTATTTCAATTCTTTTACACCGTTAAACTAGCAAGTATTCCATATCGGTCGTTAAAAATTGTTAATTTTGTGACCTTTTGATTATAAAGTAAATAATATCAAAAAATTATAAAATTAGATTTTTAGAAGTTTTAAATGCTCTAAATAATATTTAACGATATGAATCGTTGATTCAAAAGCTCTATCATCAAAAATAACTTATGAGTATGAGGGCGATCATACTGATAAGAGTATAATAGTCGGACTATATATATATATATATATATATATTTATTTATTTATTTATTTTAGAGTAGGTGCCTATTTATTAATCAACAATAGAAATTCATTGTCGAGGAGATGATAATTAGGTGTGATTGGACGGCTTTGGAAGCATATTTTAATCATTTGGGTACGGATCCCGCCAATTTGGGCCGTCGAATCGAGGCAGATCTGGCATCGTACGGCCTCGAACAAGCGCTGTGAGTTATTAATTGCTCTACAATGTTGAGCAGCTATTTGTGGGACGACTGTAATTTAGGCCGCACCAATCACGGGGTAGCTGCCGGCCCAATTCATGGAATTCTGCTGTATCACATTTACAACGTATTATTATCCATCAAATTTTATATATATATATATATATATAATATAAAAAAATATATTTTTTAATAATTATGATGGATTTGGTGAATTTTTTTTTAAAAAAATTGATTAGCTGGGAATACCCCATCAATAATATAATTGATATATTTTAGACTTTTTCTTCGTGGAGAGATCCTTGTGTGTTATAGACTTATAGTTCCCACCGTTTGAATGTAATTATAAATATTGTGTAGTTTAAAATATATATAATAAAGAATATAGTAGTTATCATTGTATACATCGTATTTTATTAGATGTAGTATATAGCACTATAATTATAAATAATTTATTTGATTATATGCAATTTTGAATTGTATTTATAAAATTTTATTACTTTATATATACGAAATTGAGAGATTACACCTATGTAGGAAAAAGTTATTTCTAATTAAACAATTATCAGGAAGGGAAGCTTATTTTTGTTTAGATTTACTTTTTTTTTTTTAATTACTACAGTTGAAGTTGCGACTAATTAATTTGAGCGTAAATTCAACTGCTATAATTGAGCTGCTTCGTACAGTTCCAAATATAGCAGTTAAATCCAAATACATCAAATTAACTAAACACCGGATTTGAATTTATATACAATGACAATTGCAGTGAAATTAATTAAAACTGCCTGCAACTAAACAGTCCTTAATTGAATAAAAGTATGAGAAAAAAAATTTTAGAGCATCATTTTGAATACGTAATATTATCATATTATTCGTGATTGTGATTGGACTCTTTCCTGGCACAATATGATTAGTTTGAGAAATATCTTATTAATTATAATTGTTGCAAACAAGATTTTTTCTTTTCAATTCGCCCGAATGGTTAACACCAGCTGGTGTGATTTCGAGTCTCGTACTTTGCCCAAGCCCATCTAGATCAGCCTAATTAAACTCAATTTTTGTTGAAATAATTATTGTTTAATTGGTATTTAATAAGCAATAAAAACGGAGATTAATTAGTTTTAAAGTACTTTTTTTCTTTTGTTAGTATACTCTACGCCTACAGCTGAGCCAGATTCAATTTCCTGGAACGTACTAATTAAGGACAAAGCTATTCCTTTTCTTTAAAAAAAAAAACCACAGCAATAATACGAGCTCGAGAGTCAAAAGCCCCTGAGAAGGGTGCTGCTCATGTGGTCCACTCTAAGAAGAACCACAGCAATACCTTATATATATATATATACGTGCCTTGTTTATTATTATTTCTATAAGATTAATTGTCGTGCAATATCTCATTAATTACTTAGGCCATTTCCAAGCTCAGCCCTTTTTTATACATCAGAATCAAGTTCATCGATCTATATATAGCATGAAAGCTTGTTTACATACCAAAAAGAGCAAGAAAAGGTTGGCTAATCCCTTCCTGAAATGGCGTGGCGAAACCGAAACTCCTGCACCCTCTGATGTTTCTCTGATGTTTCTTCGAAACTAGATCTTCTTAATTTGTCTCTTCGTGATCGGACACACAAAAATTAAGGTATGTATGCATGCTGCTACCCTCAATATCTCTTGGTGCATGTGTGTGTATAAATATAGTTCATGCATGTGTTTCTCTCTAGCTATAAGATACACATTATGCTGTTAACTAATTAATTTCGTATAAAATTCTAGTTAGCGCCTTTTAGCTGTGAATTTATGGTATTAATTATCTGAAATGCCGATTTTGAAAACATCAGTATATATTTTTAAACTTTCTCATATAAAATTATTAATGCACAGTGGTTGGTTTAAGAATCTGACGATGAGTATACGTTGAGTGCCAACAATGCATCTGGTGGTGCCTGTAGGACTGGCTCAAAAACTACTTGTGTAGTGAATCAATATCATGAGTTAACATCAGCTATATATATTTGTTTAATTATCGCATAAAATTTCAGTACTCAAGAAAAAAAAAAAAAAAAAAATGNGCATATATACATGCACACATCAAGAAATTAAAAAGTTGAGATTTGTCTGATGGTGATCATGACTGTTAACATGATTGGCAACCACTAAAAATGATTAATGGGTATATAAAAGTAATAGAATTGGGTTCTGCTAACAAAATTGGTTTTCTTTGATAAGTATTATAAACTCGCGTAGTAAGAAACAAAATATATATACCAATTTTAAGAGAATTAACCTTGGAGAATATGTTCATAAATTGGTACTTGTCGTGCTTTGCAGATATAAGACACCATTAATACGGAAAGGTTTGGAAAAAGATATCGGAATTAGGTGTCTCAGATATGTAAGACACCATTATATATTTTGCGTCGACTCTCTAGCTAGCTAGTGATGGTTTCAGAAATTCATGTCCATTGTGAGTAATTAGGGGTCATATAGAAGAGTGATTAGGGGTTTAATTTCTATAGATTTATTAGGGAGTTCTAGAGGAGAACCTTCATTAATTACCTTCATTTCTAGAAATTAGGGTTTATGTGGAGGACTAATTGGTTCTAGCTATAGCTAGATCAAGCAGTTAGCATCATTTTCAGCGGAGTTAAACTAAATTATTAATAAGAATTTGAACAGGAGATCTTAAATTCAAATCTTATCTGGTTCATTTATACATGTGCCAAAATCTCCACTCGTTTCATTAAAAGTTGGCAGCTTATCCTATTAATTGATTAAAAATCTTGAATCAAACATGAGAGGGAGTGCTGAAGATAAACTAGTAAAATACCGTTCTTTACCGGCTAAGTTTTCACAAAAAAAGAATTGTTTTACATGAATATATATATTATAGAATCTCTTCGTCCTTCTAAGTCGTTTTAGATGATAGGAATTTCGAATCGATGATCAGAACCTTTAAAATTGATTATGAATATTTAAAGTATTTAGAAATTAAATTTTATAAATTTAAAAAATTATTTACGTAGTAATCAAAGGATTACAAAATCAACAGTTTTTGATAGCCTATATATATGAGTTATTTGCTTGTTTAATAGCGTAGAACAATCTAAACGGCTTGAATTTTTAATATAAATTTTTTTATACTATTTAAATAACTCCGATTATAAATTGAAAAAGTCTAACATCTGTTTTCATAAGGTTATTCGTTTTTGACCGTTTATTTTTTGTCTCTTTAATGAACTTGCTAATGAATTTTAAAATGTATGAAATTTAGTTTTTAAACATTATAAATGCTCTAGATCAGTTTTAACGTTCTAATCATTGATTCGGGATGCTTATCATCTAAAACGACTTAGGATGTTATATATAACATTTGAATAGTAGAACAGATCATTTAATAATATTATATTTAAGTTTTATTTTTGGCCGTATTAGTGCCTAAACATTGTAGTAATATATAGATTGCCAATGTACCATTAAAGACTTCAAAAAGCTAAATAGATTTAATAGAATATTTGTCCTAAAGTCCAATAAAGATATATATGGTACGTAAACCTATCGATCAATTGACTAATTAAGTGCTCAACGTATATAGTATATTGGGGTAAACAGAGATATACTATACCCCATGCACCCGTAGTGTAATATAGTTTTCTTTATTTCTTGGTCATACCTACGCTTGTTGTTTCCATCTTCAACAACTAAACTTTGGCCTCATAGCGCATCACAAAAACATCAGAGTAAGTACTACCCTAATGTTAGGTTCTAAAAGTAGTTGAAGTAGAGTGATGGCTTGTTTCATTTAAGGAGTTACTTTATGAACATTAGTTGTCCTAAAGATCTTATATTATATGTAGTATCTATACCAATACATGATTTCTTATGGTGAAATTCAATGTGGATGCACCAGCTTAATTTGAGAATGGTGGGACCTACTATTTATTTTAAATTTTTCTCTATTATTTTTTATCTTAGTAAAATCCTTTCTCTCCCTCATATCCATATCATTTAANACTATTTATTTTAAATTTTTCTCTATTATTTTTTATCTTAGTAAAATCCTTTCTCTCCCTCATATCCATATCATTTAACTTTCTCTCTCTCTTTTTTTTTCTTCTCATATCTCTTACTTTTTTTTATTTTCCAAACTCTTACTTTTTTTCTTATTTTCCAAACCGACGGTGACATCTCTCTCTTCCCTCATCTCATCTATAGAGCAGTTTGGGTGGAAGGTTTTATATCTCTCCACCCATGATTTTAGAATTTCTTTTTCTCTCCTCCTTTTCCTCTTGCGCGCTACTCGAAGCCCTTCGGTCCTTATCCGTTGTTCCTCATGCATCCTCAAAAAGGATGGTGTATGCTACCATCGCTGTCTGTCCTATTTTTAACAATCATGAAATATTTATATTTCTATATTTTTATTTCTTCTATAATTTTTTTTTATTATTTATCCGTTGCATCGAGCAGATTATTTCACTAGTACTATATAATAGTCAAAGTGTTGCCCTAAGGGTTTCCTGTTGATTTGTGGTGACCACTTGTAGTAAAGCGCCGCATAAATGAAATGAACCAAATCTCAACACAATAAAAAGGGTCCCCACCAAAAGACAAATAAGAAGGCATGGTATGATTAATTTATGAAGAAATTAAATGTATGAATATAACCACTTATCTAATCTCTGTAGTTTGATCTCAAAGGCTCCCGAACAGGTATATGTATATTTAATCTATGTAGTTTAATTACTCATATAATTAATTAATGTTTTAATTATTGATAAACTTAAATTAATTAGACATAGGGCAAAAAGAAGAATACAATTAAGGAATGAAGCGGCCGCAAGCAGAGGACTAGAAAAGGCAGGCATAGATGTTGCAACCATCTTGGAGCTCTTACTATTGCATTTTCGCATTTCAAATCTTAAGAATCTTGGATCCCCTTAGGGAAAAATGAAAAAAAAAAAACCTCAAAATTCTTACATTGTGCCTCAAGTTAAATTAATTTGGTCGCGGCTTTTGTATTTCAAGTTAAATTTAGTAACTAAGCCAGTAATTAAGCTAACCAATTTCATACTTCTGAAGAGGTTCTTTGAATGGTATTGCAAAAAGCTCTTTTCATCATGTTTACTAAAGTGAAAACTTTTAGATTCTGCTTAGATTGTAAGTTAATTAGTAACACAGTGGTTCAACTTGTACTGAAATTGCTTACTGAAAGACATCATTAGGTATTTGTAATTTCATTTTTTGAGTAAAGATCGATAGAGTGCGCCATGTTGTTTTCATCATAAGCATCAATCTTTTTCAGCGTTAGTTCGTTGCTTCTTGCAATTCGTTTATTAATGCCTCTATTGAAGTCGAAATGCACCCAAATATTGTTGTTTCGCCATGCCTCGCATTTTAACTCTTTATTTGTTGCTAGTATTCGTTCCCTAGCATTTCATTTCCCAGCATGACTGCCAGTTCAAGGCGGGCATGTTCTCAGAGGCAGGCTTGCCTTTCTCACGGTCCAAAGATATCCTTATAAATTCTGCAAGACATGGTTGGGCCTATTCCATATGAATTTGTTGGCAATCAAGTTTTAACTGTTTTTTAACTGACAGATAGAAACATAGGAAAAGGAAGCAATTAAAATCTACGAGATTCTAATACAATTCTCTTATTTGGAGACATGCAATATATATTCGCATTGCTATTGATCTGATCTAATATATGAAGGTCCTTGCTTATCTAATGAACCAGGATTCTTATAGAAGATATATTAGAAATATTACTTCTGCTTAATAGAGATATTAGAACAGTTTGTTTTTACTGTTAACATCTTCTTGGAAACCAAAACACTATATATGTTCAAGAAGGTGGTAATGACTGGTTGTGTTTTCTTATCTAGAAGAGGTATTATATGTGGCCGTAATTTGACTCATCGAACAGAGCTTGTGGTTAATGACTCAAATCCGTTGAATGACCAATTAATCTCTGTACTTAGTTTCTTGAAACAATTTTTGCATATAGGTGAAATCTGTTAATTTTAGGCATCCTTAGAATTTTGATTGGTCATCAAGAATGACCTGTCTTTACATAATTCAATAAACTAAATTGTTCAGATCAAGAAAAGTTGTACTCGTTCATGTTAAAATCTTGCCAAATCGGTTTGAGTATATAGCTGGGATAAAAAAGAGTTGTACTAATTCATGTTAAATCTTTCCAAATTGGTTCGAGTAGTAGCTGAATATATTACTAGCGACTTGCTTTTTTAGAGGAAGTCAATAAAGCAGAAGCATAATTTTAGGTTTAGCCAAATGAATATTATAACAAATCAATCTACATTAAGTTTTCCAACTTCGATAACTTTCAATTCAAAATCCGCAGCATAAGGTAAATATGAACAAGATAAGCTGTAACATTTACTAATTAAGGAATGAACAATTAATCTTAGTCAATCGAATATGCTTCTATCATCTTTTGCACATTTGAAACATGGAACCTATAATGTTATGAAAAAGCTTGAAGCTTCAAAATAAAGTTTAGATACTGATCATGTATGACGAAATAAGCCACTTTTCTTGATAGTAACAATCAGACTCATATATGGTAACTTAGATATACAACATCTTTACATGCCTCATATGCTTGATTGCGTTAGAATTATTTATCTCATCACAGATGAATGACATTTATTGCATGACTGCAAATGTGAAGTGAGAAATAACATGAATCCAAACACTGCAAGCTTCTTCATACTAAAAGCTACAAGCAACTATATACATAATTAGAATATATCGCAATGGACCGGCTTATTCTATGTGCAAAGTAGTAGTTCTAAAGTTGGAAGAGGACACATCATTGATCAAATTAATTTTAATTCAACCAGACATGAGATGCCTATTTGTATGCCCATTCATAAAGGATCAATCTCTTACAAGTTTTAATATGGTATCAAAGCCATATTGGGCCCTCAGACGGCATAAGAGGTTGTGGATTCGACAATTATCGCCCATCATATCTAACTTTTTTTTCTATCTTCTCATCTTCATCTTTCTCCATATGCCTTGATAATTTCTTGATAACTCTTGTCGGCCTACGTTTTTTAGGTTTTGACCTTGATAACTCTTGTCGGCCTACAGTTTTTAGGTTTTGAACTTCTGCTATGCATTGTAAACATGAGAGGGTGGGATGTGCTAAGGCCTAATCCACTTTAGAGGTCCACTTTCAGTTAGCAATCTCATATTAATTCCAAGGACTATGTGAACAACCTTTTAGACAACCTAAATAGCTTCATTAAGCTAAGCTCGGACCGGCCGATCAATTAAAGGAATTATAATTTGAGTGAAAGGCTCGATAAAAATAATTGCACATCCAACATATATAGATATATATTTTCTTCTTCTATATAACGTTAATTTCTGGAATGTTTTTACGCAACACGAATTCTAATCTCTTAATATATACTAGAAGCTGAACAGCTGAAGGGTTCCAAGATCTTCAAAGTGCATGCTTTAACTGGAAACTAATGAGACATAGTGAAACACAGATAAAATAGACTAATTAAGATGGAGATCAATTGATTGAGCTCTTAAAAATTAGAAACTCAGCATGCTGTAGTCATCCCAGGAGCTGTCCTGGAACTGCATATTTCCAAAGGAATTGCCTTCTTCTTCTTCTTCTTCTTCTTCTTCTTCAATATTACCTGTGAAACCTTTGTTCATCAACTCATTTATGAGGTAATCAACCTTGCCATTCTTGCATATGTCCCATGAGGGCACCACAGCCACTGTGCTACGCTCATTCTTATCCCCATTGAAGCAATCTCCCTCCTTTACAATATTCTCAGCTTCAGCAGGAGCCATTTGATATATTTTACAACCATTTCCCATCCCATTACCCATCATCCTTCTTTTCTCTTGTGTCCTTTCCCTCGCCCTCGCTCTCGCCTTCTCCCTCAACCCTTTACTGGGATTCGGGTCGACTGCAGCTTTGCTCACTGCCTTGTCAACTTTCCCCTTTCTTGAAGCTGTTAATGAAGTTGCGGAGATCAGATCTCCCCATTCTGATGTGCACGACTCACATTTTTCTGGGGTTTTATTATTGTTCTTGTTGGATGACTCATTGATCAGCCGCTTGATCGCGGGCTTCGACTGCGTAAGCAGCCAGTCGACCGTCTGGCTGGCCTTGTCGAACCCTAGCATGTCCTGAAGAGCGAAGAATTTGCCCGCCACGTCGAGCGAGAGCCGCATCCTCCGGTCCCTGACTCCCTGCGCAGTCGTTATCTTGCTGTGCCGGTCGGTCCTCAAACGGCGCTTTTTCTGGCCGCCCTCTCTCGCCGGTGGCGCGGCAGCTGCATTCGCCTCCTTGCTGCCTTGCGGAGCCAAATCCGGCGTGTCCAGTGGCCCCGGCCAATCGGAAGGGAGGAAGTGGGCGGCGAAAAGGTCGATATCGTACGTCGGAGGAGAGAGCGCGGCGGCGGAGTTAGAGAGAGGAAGGCTTGCTTCCTGCTGTCTATAAAAGGACTTGCCTGATAGATACTGAGGGTTAAGATAAGGTAACATCTGGGTGTGTAATGTCAAGTACTTACCTTGAAATAGCTATACTAATTTGATGATCGCGACTCCGCATAGAAGACATATATCTAGCTAGGGCATAAGATTTTTCTTTTCCTTATTTTCCTTCCTTTTGTTTGTTCTAGCTAGAGATGATCATGTGTCCGTTCCCTCTACTTAATGACTAGCTAAGAGAAGGAATTCAAAGTAGCTTCAAAGAAAAAGGACTTAAAAAGATGAGGATATATAGGGACATAACGGGTGGGGGGGTGAGAATGAACAGAAGGGCTCAGGAAAGGGATTGAAGAAAATAAGTGCGGGAGAGGGGAGGAGAGGGGAGGGGTTATATAAACAGTAGAAAGATTCGTTTATTAATTTACAGCCCAAAAGGAGTCACAAGAACCCTTCTCTCAACTCATTGGAGGGAGATATAGGGTGGGTCATGGGGCATCAGTGAGATCAATGAAGTGAGAGTGAGTGAGTTGATCGATGTGAAGTGATTCGTATGAATACCCTATAATGCGGCATCACGTGGAGGTTGTTGAGAGGCTTCGAGAGCTTGTCACAAAGACCACCTCCAACCTTTTCTAGTCCATTCTATGGTGGCCACATTAAGTTCTCCATTATTTGACACCCACGCCACACCCACACCCACNGGTTGTTGAGAGGCTTCGAGAGCTTGTCACAAAGACCACCTCCAACCTTTTCTAGTCCATTCTATGGTGGCCACATTAAGTTCTCCATTATTTGACACCCACACCACACCCACACCCTCTCTCTCTCTCTCTCTCTCTCTCTCTCTCTCTCTCTCTCTATATATATATATATATATATATAGAGCCCGACTACTATACTATCGGTAGTACGGAGGGTTCCGTGCTACCAAGTTGTTTTCGATGATGCGGCTTCCAAATCGACTATCAGCTCCGTTAGACTTGATCTATACTATTGAAAGTATTTGAAAACTAAATTTCAGATTTTTTTCGACATCATTTAGTGATCAAAAGATCTCAAAATTGATAGTTTTAATGGCCAATGTGGTGTGTTCATGAGTTTAACAATGTAAAACAATTCAAATGCGATAAAAATTTTATAGAAAATTCTTTCACTATTTAGAGTAAGATCAATATATCTGATCTTGAATTTAAATCTTTTATCATCATTTTTTATGAGATTTTTATTTTCAGCCATTCAATTTTAGACTATTTATTTGATAGATAAATGATATCGAAAAATTATGAAATTTAGTTTCTAAATACTTTCAATAGTGTTGATCAAGTCTATCAGAGCCGATCGTCGATTTGGAAGCCACATCATCGAAAACAACTTGGTAGCACAGAGCGCTTCGTGCTACCGATAGTATAGTAGCTTAGTTCTCTATATATATGTATATACAGAGAGAGAGAGAGTGAGTTTGGCCGGAATATTTTTAATAGTATTAAGCAGTGTCAGTGTTATTTAGTTTTTTATCATTATTATCAATTTTACTTTTTAGATGATGCTATTTTATCAACCATCCACTAAACACTTTAAGGAACCAGTATAATTCCAATCATGTAATTTTTTATTCAAGATTATAAATTTAGTGATAAAAAGGTCCAAATAATATTAAAAGTATTCTAGCTGATCAATAATATATATATATATATATATAATATTGAAAAAGCAATATCAGTGCACGTACATTATATCAAGTCAAAAACATTTTGAACATCGTGCTGTGACAGTAAAAAAAAAAAAAAAAAAAGCTTTTGTAATAACAATTTCCTAAAAACTTTCCTCAGTTTTAATTTTCTTTTTTTTTTCCCTCGATCACACTAATGTCTACAATGGAGGGAAACAAGTACTTAAATTAAAGAGGTGACAGGTGAGTCTCTTTTCTTCTTCATTTCACAGTTCGCTTGTTACTGAGAGATTGTTATATTTGCATGCCGCCCTCGTTAGCTTTTGCTTTGGGCTTATCCATAGACCATTAGACCTTACCATATTTTGATAGGCTGTGTCCACATTCACCACACCTGCTTTATGCGCATGCCTTGAGCTCTGACCCATTTGTACATGATCAAACGATCTGCATAAGAGTTATATGCCGAACTAAAAGGGTTGCTTTCATGGTCTCAAATCGAGTGCACGGATGTCGCGCTATTTATACATATGCATGTGAAGAAAAATATGATAAATTTTACGACCCAAATAGCACCGAGTATGGCATAATGTGGTTGAAATTAATGTTTTTGTTCTTGCATACATTCACTCTATCGCGGTGAATGAAAGGGTGCGTATGCACCTTTACGAGGCATTTTGTGGTGATAATATTTCAAGCTTTTAAGGACACACTAAAAGAGATGAATGATATATAGTTGATTAATAAAGGAAAATAATATCAAACATATAGGAATTTAAAAGTGTGGAAAAGGCTATTTATATTTGTTCGTTGTATGCGTTCAATCTATAAACCTATATGAAGCCACAATATTTTTTGCCACGTGACATGTTATTCTTACTTCTCATAGCCAACTTTAAATCAAACCACCTTCTCCTCTTTTCAACTCTCAATTCTTCATCTTCCCACTCCTCTAATTATATGTAAGTTACAACATTTAATTATATGTAACTTTAAATCAAACCACCTTCTTCTTTTCTTAATGCCTAACTCACCTCACCACTACTCTAATTATATGCAATATTTAATTACATGCACCATATTAAGATTCTATTTTATAACTTTAACCACCTTCCTCCTCCATTAATCTCCCACTCCCTCTCTTTTGTAATTCTTTTACATGCACCACTCCCCTCCTCCATTAATTAATCTCCTACTCCCTCTCTTTTGTAACTCTTTTACATGCACCATAAAAAAATATCATCGTCTAATCTCTTACTCCGCACTCATCTCCCTCTTTCTCTCATTGTGTTTACAAAGAAGAAGAAGAAGAATAAGAAGAGCCTCTGAAGAACATTGTCTCCTTCAAGAAGTATCGTCCCGCGAAGCCGAGCCGGGACCTATATAAGTGCCTGCTGAGTCTGTCCGCGCGGGGGCCTCTACTTACTATGTAAATTTAGTCATACAAATTAACTGTACTTAATATGTTATAGCTTTCTATATATCAATAAATCGTAAATATAAAATTTATTAAAATTTTTAAATTTTACTTTTATTATCTACCCGCTGCATCGCACGGGTCTCTGCACTAGTAATATATTAATTCTTGAGCATTAATAATGCGTTCAATATATAGTTAATCTTTTTGTTTTTCGGAGGGGAAGTTAAAAAACCCACCGTAATTAAGTACGTAACGTAGATATATATGAGCCTCCATAATTGACTTGGTCATGTGCAATTTCATTTTACCAAACACTGTTCTCATTTGGCGTGAGGAATTAATTTACTAACCTTGTAATACAAGGATTTAAAAGATGCATATGACAGCATATTTTTTTTTTTGAGAAAAAGGTAGCATGCTATCCACTTCATTCATTAAAAATATGAATTAGGTGAAATAAGCTGAGGCAGCGAGGGCCTCATTAAAATTGTGAAACATGTTTTAAAATCGTGAAACATGTTTTAGTTCTGTATATATATGTATCCTTCTGACAAATTAAATAGCAAATATACTATAGTGGGCCTTGTGATCACTTGTACCCTTTTTAGATATATTTGAACCATTAATTAGATCTCCAATGTGACAGCTCAACAAAATATAAACTAGTTAAATCTTATTTACGTAAATGCTATACGCCTATAGCAAGTTCTTCGAGAGCCGTAGGATTTGCATTCTCTCATAAAGCATTTGCATTTGAATATTAATTGATCCGTGTTAACATATTAAATTAATCATATTCGTAAAGGTTTAATTGTATAGTTTGTTGGTTTGTCAAACCAATTCATGAATGATCCATTGCGTAAATTGAGCGTAACATAAATTAGCCATCACCCTTCACATCAAGTCTAAATCTGCACATTGTGTTTTTCTCTGCTGTAAAACATATTTTTATCTTTATCCAAGCTAGATATTTAGGTACGACCCACTTTTGTGTAAAATTATAATTTGACTGATATCTAGCTTAAATTATCATCAGCACAGATTATCTGATCACAAAGCAACGTACCAGAAAATTCATACTTACACTGCATTTCTGAAAGCTCATTTGGAATTTCAAAAAGAGTGTGTTATAAATAAAAAAGGCCTTTTTGCATAAAAAATCCACTTATTTTGGGCTTTTGCAAAATCGGATCACCTTTTTCGTTTTTACAGATTCGGTCCGCTTTTTCAACAAACTGACCAAAATACCCTTATTATTTTTTCTCTTTCCTCTTTCTCTCTCCTCTTCGTTTCTGTGTTCTTTTTTTTTTTTCTCGCCGAAAAAAAAAGAGGTGGACCGTCGCCTTCTTCTTCACCGTTGCCTCCCTCCTCACCCTCCTCTCCACCGCCCGCGACCCCCTCCTCCTCTCCCCTGCCGTCCCGGACCCCCAGCCCGATCCCGTCGCCGCGGCGGTAGCGGCCGCGGTGAACGGGGTCGGGCTGGATGCGGAGAAGAAGACGNGGCAATTGAAGTTGATAATAAGGAGACATTGGAAAGAGCAGTGATAACCACACGGTCGATTTAGTGAGCTGAATAGACTTAAGGGAATTTGCAGAGATTCTAGGATTGGAGGACCCCACATGGTATCCAACAGCCCTCCAAGACAAGCGGCCCTGGCGATTCGTTAAATTTCTACTATAATCTAGCAGTTAGTCAATTTTGGCATTTATCATTGGCCTTTTCGCATAAAAAATTTACTTATTTTAGATTTTTGCAAAATCTGGTCACATTTTTTATTTTTACAGATTCGGTCCGCTTTTTCAGCAAACTGACCAAAATACCCTTATTACTTTTCTCTTTCCTCTTTCTCTCTCCTCTTCGTTTCTGTCGTTCTTTTTTTTTTTCTCGCCGAAAAAAAAATTCTCGCCGAAAAAAAAAGAGGCGGACCGTCGCCTTCTTCTTCACCGTCGCCTCCCTCCTCACCCTCCTCTCCACCGCCCGCGACCCCCTCCTCCTCTCCCCCGCCGCCGCGGACCCCCAGCCCGATCCCGTCGCCGCGGCGGCAGCGGCCGCGGCGAACTGGGTCGGGCTAGATGCGGAGAAGAAGACGACGGCGAAGAAAAAGAAGGGGAGGCCGAGCGGCAGGGCGCAAGAGGGGGAGGCGGAAGCATAGCCAGCACCGGCGCCGCGGACCCCCAGCCCGATCCCGTCGCCGCGGCGGCAGCGGCCGCGGTGAACGGGGTCGGGCTGGATGCGGAGAAGAAGACGACGGCGAAGAAAAAGAAGGGGAGGCCGAGCGGCAGGGCGCAGGAGGGGGAGGTGGAAGCACAGCTGGCACCGACGCCGCGGACCCCCAGCCCGATCCCGTCGCGGCAGCGGCAGCGGCAGCGGCCGCGGCAAACGGGGTCGGGCTGGATGCGGAGGCCGAGGCGGAGAAGAAGACGACGGCGAAGAAGAAGAAAGGGAGGCCGAGCGGCAGGGCGCATGAGGGAGAGGCGGAGGCGCAGCCGGCACCGGCGAGGAGTGGGGACCATTACATCATTACACCATTACACCATTTTGCACCATTACACCATTACACCATTTGCACTATTACACCATTACACTATTTGCACCATTACACCATTACACCATTGCAATTTTGCACAATTACACCATTACACCATTTGCACCATTATATTATTACACCATTACATCATTTTGCACCATTACATCATTACACCATTTGCACCATTACACCATTACAATTTTGCACCATTACACCATTATACTATTTGCACCATTACACTGTTACACCATTTGCACCATTACACCATTCACTGGTCGCCGGCTTCTGCGCGGCGGCGGGAGGAGGGGCGGCACCGACGGAGAAGAACACGCGCGGCACCGACGCCGGCGCTGGCTGCGCCTCCGCCTCCCCCTCCTGCGCCATGCCGCTCGGCCTCCCCTTCTTCTTCTTCGCCGTCGTCTTCTTCTCCGCCTCGGCCTCCGCATCCAGTTTAGGCCTTCTTCTTCGCCGTCTTCTTCTCCGCCTCGCCGTCGTTGGGCTGCATGTACAAGACGGCCAACTCGGCGTACCAGCCGGACTCGCCGGAGTCGCACTTCACCAACTCGTCGGACGAGGGGAGCGATCGGGACATGGCCAGCCTGTCGACGACGCCGTCCGACGACGAGTAGTATGACGGCGAGTCGTCAGAGAGCGTGATACGCGGCATCAAGTGGTCGGCGCACGTCGACCGCCTCTTCTTTGAGCCCCCCGGCGCCGACACGGGCTCCATACTCGGTGACGTGGCGCCGAAGAAGGCGGAAGACGATGAAGACGATAGCGCCAATAGTGACGGCGACGGTGACGGCGGGGCGGTGTCGTTCAAGGAAAGCGTGGTGGTGGCCATGGAGTCGCGCGACCCCCTCCCCTCCCCCTCGCTCTCCTCCGCCTTTGCCGCCGCCGCCGCCGCCATGGCTCGGCGACGGCGACAGAGACGACGGTGGGGGTGGGCTCGGCGGCGGCGGCGGGGGAAAGGATGAGGGGGTCGCGGGCGGTGGAGAGGAGGGTGAGGAGGGAGGCGACAGTGAAGAAGGAGGGTGAGGAGGGAGGCGACGGTGAAGAAGAAGGCGACGGTCCGGTCTGCCTCTTTTTTTTTCGGCGAGAAAAAAAAAAACGACAGAAACGAAGAGGAGAGAGAAAGAGGAAAGAGAAAAAGTAATAAGGGTATTTTGGTCAGTTTGCTGAAAAAGCGGACCGAATCTGCAAAAACGAAAAAGATGACCCGATTTTGCAAAAGCCCAAAATAAGTGAATTTTTTATGCAAAAAGGCCAATAAAAAAATATAATAAAAGAATATTACATTTATAATTTATTTTTCATGCATAATATCATGTTGTATGTATCCTAATAAGTTGATTATGATATATTTTTTATAGTTTCACTCTCTGTAAACTTTTGCTTCCAACTGTCTTGCATAATAGCATTAAATACACTCATACACCTCAACACCGAACGGGCTTTTTACCGGCCATAAGTTGTTAACGTTGATTGTATGCATTTTTTACAAGTGAATCAACATTTCTTACCCACCAACTATATTCTTATTCATTAATTAACTATAATAGGTCAAAAGAAAAGATCACTTACAGTGACATCTAAGATTAGACTTAATTTGTTAGCTGTCACATTACAAGAGGGAATAACACTAACTTACATATGTATATACATAGAAATAAATCAAAACAATAGAAGTAAATCAAAATAAATAGCTGTAACACCCACAATGTGAGAAAAAAAAAAAAAAAAAAAAAAAAAAAAGCTTGATGGCTTCAGCACAGCCAGCCAATATTATTTACCTCCCAAAAACAGAGAACCCAATAAGCCAAATTAGACAAAATTCGCATGCATGATACTCTTCAAATCCACATAATGATCTTGGTCTGATGCATGATTCAGCTTTTCTCGATCATTTATAGTTATCCGCTTCATAATAGGCACACGGCAAATTGGACACGTCTGACACCTTGCTGAACAGGGTCTATATCAGCGAGACATAAGCTCGAGTTAGAGATCTTCCAATTTAAAAGTAACAACACTGAAAACGACAAGGTATATTTAATAAATAAGCTTAAATCTATGTCGAGATGCTCTAATTTATCTCGAAACAGTCGGATATTGGATAAAAAGTATATGAATAAAGAAAGCTTACTGGCAAAGAGTACAATGCCGGCAAGGAAGTAAGACTATGCGTACGTCTTTCTCAAAGCAAATCCTGCACAAGACTCTTTCCTGTTTAATTGCAACCAGAATTTTGTAAGTTCCATTTCTGCATGATGATTAACAACATGAAACAGAAGGTTTACGCTAGATATTTTCGGTGTTCCGTCTCAGTTACCAACCAAAAAGAGAACGAATACAAAAATAAATACTCGCAAGTGAGAAAAAATCGATAGCTTCAATAGAAATTGTCGCATACTTGATTTAATAGAAAAACAACTTTGATTGGCTGTGCCAGTGCAACCCGTGCTGGTTGGCATGAGCAGGCACATATCCATTTACAGTTTGTGATGAGATATCAAAAGAGGTGAAGTCCGTATATGCGTGAAAGTAATTAGCTAAATTTACAGCTTCCGGTAAGCAGGTCCAGTGTGATAGAAACACCACTGGGGACTAATTATCTTCACTCTGGGAAAATAGATGACATATGATGTAACTAAATGGCCCTGGATGAAGAAAATAGGCTCCAATTTGACGCGATAGTAATCCTAGATAACTTAAATATTGTAAGTTACTTGGCAGAAATAGAAAAGTGCAGAACAACTAGTGCTACATGCTTCAATTAAACACTAATAGGATCGTATGACTTCAGATACTTTGTAATGCACCCTGTACAAACTATTCTATTGTCATAATTTTGTAATTAAACCAGAAGTATCTTACATTTTGAAGTCTTTCATACTCTTCTTGGGTATTCTTGGCAATTTCAGTTTGTTCTCCCAGAACAACTTGCAGTCTTGAAACCTAACATTAAAAAAAACACAGAGTAAAAAAAAAAAATACTGCGATGAATAATACATCACGGGGCGCAGACAATTAATGTTGACAATATGCTGAGGAACATTATGGAGATTTGTGGTCAAATTAGTAAAATAGTCGTAGAAGTGCACCTCTTTTATTAGAACTTTCTTAGGCATCTTCTTTAGCATTTCTGGTGCATAGCCACTGAAAGTATTGTATCTATAGATGATATTGCACAATCAATAAAAACGAAATTGAGATAACTTGTCTTTTTTCTATTTCTAAGAGACGATACAAGCCACTGAAAGTGCTGTACCCGGTAGTTCCAGCATGATACAGGCGAGCTTTTTCCTCATTACTTCTTTCATCAATAGACCACCAACTGAGAAGTCTGTTGAATTGTGCCAAAGAAAAGGAAGGGAATTATTATGATGATTCTCAAAATTGAAAGTATAAATAGAGAGTACACGAACAGTATATGATGATGTATTCAAATTACAACCTTGAACCATGATGCACCAATGTAAAGAAATCATAAATTTTTGATGAGATTGCAACATATCTTTCGTTGATTGGTCCACTACGTACTAAGAGAACAAGCTTCTCAAGTAATCTCCAGAGAGCAACAAAGATACCAGTTACTTGCAGAAGAAATATCGGCAAATAAAGAGCAAAAATTGGGATGAATTGTGCACCAGGAGGTGTCCGCTGAAGAAAAGGAAAAAAGCAGTAGATGAGACAATAAATACTTGCATACATTTGGGGCATAAACATTTAAATATAAGTATTCCAAAACACCCGTACCTCTAAGCGCATACATAAGAGAACCTGAAAAATTAGAAGAGGAACTTTCATAACATAGCTTCCAATATCCTGCAGACCACAAAATCTATCCTCATCATAATCCTCCAAAGAGGAAGATGATGAGCCACAGTACCACCTACTATATCTGGGAAGTGTAAATGAAGTCGTTGCAAAATGAGATGGTTGTCTACCGATCAGAGGGTTAGACCACTTTGTACAGACAAGAAACGCAAAACATTCTGCAATTCTGTCAAAACATAGAAAAGAAGTACCAAAATATTGTTACATAAAATTAGTAGGATCAAAACGACAGAAGATTCCTTTTTTTTTTTAAAAAAAAGAAGAAATATTACCCAAAATTTATAAATAAATCCCACCAGCTTAAGCCACCTATATCTCCTGCATCATATTAGAAACTTTTATTAGTAAACTCAGTTCATACTAGATAAGTGATGTTGTTCTAGTGCAACTAAAAGCTAGCTCTTGATGTATGAAATTAATATATAAGATAAATAGTCACAGTCATCAACTACACAGAGTCCAAGATATCAGGAACCATCTCTTTGTGCCTAAGCCTCTGAGATTTTATAGGTAATAATTAAGCAGCAAAATAGTACGAAAGAATCAGGATTACATAGTATGTTATATCAGTAGAAAATTTGCGTCTGAGCATTTAAGGCCCATATTTGCACTGTGAAGTAACCAATACTAGTAGGTTGGCTAGTACATAGTTACTACAGATTTTAAAATATTGAAATAAGTTGTACAAATTATAAACAGACAAGTTAGCATGTACCGTAGAGAATGTTCATGTCATTTATGTCTCTGTATAATTTCCCTTCAATAGTATGAGCACCATCAAGATTTTTCCTTGTTCACTTAAATAGTTAAGTTATTGAACTATCCACTCGGTTATCTCCAGCAGATAACTACAAAACTCAGTACTATGAGAAGAACTTTAATAAGAACAAAGAAGATTTATTTATGAGAAGGTAAAGATCAGAGTTGTTCCGAAAGAAGTTCTTAATGCTACAGTAAAGGAAAACTAATAATAATAAACTAGATTGAGGTCAAGGTTTACCGCTCAACTTGAGGAGTGTGAACAAGGTAGCTGCTACAAGAAACACCATGGAGATTGCAACCCAGAAGTGCTAACAAAGAATTATTGGAAATTTATAAGTCCCAAGAGACAATTATTAAAAGAGGATTGTATATGCACATTAAAATTCCTTCATGATGTACTGTAGAACGAATATTTTCTGGTTGCACTTTTTTTCAGGAGTAAAAAGATAGTTTGACTAACAACTTAGATAATGCTTCATGCAGCATAAGTTTAGCGACCTTATTAATAAATCACAATTTTCTAGTAGCTTTCAATGTTCCTTCTTAACATACATAATACTTTCATTCAGCAGTAAAGCAAACTAACAGAAAAAGATAACATAACAAAATTAAAAAAAATGCTGAGATATCCAAGCAAAGAAGGCAATGTTGCTTTACATTTCTATACTAGAGGATCAATAAAAACTTCAAAGAGAAACCATAGAAAAAAAAAAAAGCCTTCTCCTACAGTTTTGCTCCAAATCCATTCAGTGGGAGAGGGTTGACTCCTGCCAACTAAAATGATTATTTTTCGTCTGCAGTTGAAGGGTACATATTTCGTTAAGTAAAAGATAATACATAAGAAAGAAAGACCCCAATGCGAAGGCAAAGTCCTGGGAAATGCTAGAATCCGATTCTGCAATCACCAGAAAATCTGAAGCAAAGTGCTATCCATTGAGCAGTTGTTAAGTCATTGCACGGTACTATTCAAGCAGAGTTCTATCTATTGGCCATGGTATCACCTCACAATAAACAACAGCAAGTGGATGTAAGGATGAATGCACGGGCTAAAACTTAGATGACGCCCCACCGCCGCATCTGGAAGGGCTCCAATATCATCAAAATCTCGAGAAAAAAGTTAACTACTGTAACATAACGTGCATCAAGGGAAAGCAATGTCGCAATTAACATAAATAAACACGAACAAGAGAATGTTAATAATGAGACAAAAAGTAAATAAGGAAGAAACAAGCTTACAGGAAGTCTCTTCCAAATAGCCCTGTCACTTGCAGTTTCGTCATTTACAGGCATCAAAGCACTACACATCCTAGATGGTAAAAGAATAAAGTTAAAACAGAACGTACCCAATGGCAATGAACAATAGCTAACCAAAGTGCACGTTGAAGCGCACATTTTAACTCTTATCTCCCAAAAAACATACTACCTGATATTATCAATAAAAATTGTTAATTCAAATGCCAACAGTGGAAGAAACACAAGTTTCAAGCTCACAACAGGTTCTCCATGATCTGCATATATGAAGTGTAATTAAAGAATTAACTATAGAAAGTCCAATATCGAAACATAATTACAGAGACTTCAAAATATTCTTGACATTTACCATCGACGCTCTGAAGATAAACACACAGAAGTAGCTCGAATGCCACAAGCAATGGTGTAGCAACAATAGAATGACAAGGCGCCCACTGCACGGCAAAAGAGTGATTAAATCTAAATATTACCATCGATATAAAATGACTACTAAGAAATCAAAAGCCTAATCTACTACAATAGTCGCCAAACTTACATGGTGGTTGTGAGGCGATAACGGAGCAGGTAAAGAGAATCTACTGCGAGAAACAACAGCGTGGAACAACCACAGGGGAATGAAAACAATCCTGCATGATCGGGAAGCAACTTACAGAAAAAAAAAAAAAAAGGAACAATAAAAGTTTCCAATGCAAATGCTCTTCCATATATATTCAGATTCCAAATTGCGGGAATTTATCATCAAACCTTATCCCTTTGGATTAGCGTAATATCGAGTGTTTAGTGTTTATGCGTAACATTCAAGCATCCGAAACTTTGGAGTCTAATTTTATTCAGTAAGAACACAAAATCCGAGTCTGAATCCTTCATCTAAATGTCAATCGAGTGCGACAACGAAACATCAATGTATGACTTCGTGTTGTTCCAGGGTCGGATATAATACGACTTCGTGTAGTTGTCGCGTTACATCTTTTCCATCGTTCTTTTTTTTTTTCTTTTTAATCTTTCTCATTCATTTACTTAAAAAACTAGAAAACACTAGGAAAAAAAAAAAAAAAAAAACATGAAAGAAAAGAAGAAACGAGAACGCACCACCAAGAGTGG
Source organism: Ananas comosus (assembly GCF_001540865.1). NCBI lineage: Eukaryota > Viridiplantae > Streptophyta > Magnoliopsida > Poales > Bromeliaceae > Ananas > Ananas comosus. Next base: position 13,279,460 of record NC_033626.1, on the reverse strand, counting down.
GAGAATCGACGGTCGAGTTTGAGAGCGAGGAGGAGGGAGAAGCAGAGGAGGAGGGCGTGCGCGGCGAGCGCGTGCGCGTGCGCCGTCATCGGCCTCCGCCGGAGGCTCATATCACCTTCTTCGATCCCCCGCGCCATCTCTTTCTTTCCTTGTCTTCTCCTCCCCCATTTCGTTATTAATTAATTAATTAATTAATAGGAGGAGAAAATATATATATACATAAAAAAAAGAAAAAAGAAAAAGGCGGCTGACGAGGAGGGAGGTCTTTTGGCTGGGCCTTCTAAAACCACAGACAGACCGCAGGAGAGATTTCCAGGGACCCACCGAGGGTCCCCCGCCGGCGGCAGACGAGCAATCCGACCTTGTACAGCCGGAAATAGCAGGTTGAGTATAAATCTTAGTAATTGACTATCCCTAGCGTAAGTTGTAAAGAATTTGATGTTTGATATCTAAGATTTTGAATTTTAATTTTAATTGATTTATAATTTTACCTAAGTTACTTCTAAATAAAATGAACAAAACAGGTAGCATGTTATCTATCAATCTAGAAAAAAATCTTAATAACCGACCGTCCCTAGCGTAAGTGGTAAAAAATTTGATAGTTGATACCTGAGATCTTGAGTTCGAATTCTAGTTGATTTATATTTTTAATAAGTTACTATTAAATAAAATAAACAAAGCGGGCAGCATACTATCTATCTCTCTAAAAAAAAAAAAATTTTAGTCTTACCCATTCAATAACATCAAATATATTTCTACAAAATTTTAGATTTCAAATTTTACCGCTTGCGCTAAGGACAGTCGATTTTTCGAATTCAATGTTAGATTTCAAATTTTATGAGGTCCAATCTAATCCTGAATTCCAAACTAAATACATGCTAAACAATTGCTTAACATTTTAAAGTTTTGATTTAGACTTTTCGTTACGTTTCAAACTCTTAATACGAGATTCCAATGAATATGCGGTACATGAAATCATTGACCCTCTTTACTTGCAGCTTGAGATTCCTGTGAATATACGGATTAGACAACAGTGTTAATTACTTGCAAGCCCGTGGTTACGTACCATCAAAGGACTTTAACGGTGCCATCGTTTTCTCGGCAAAATTAGAGAAGTGACGTCAATAGTGTTACTGCTGTATTAAAATGGTATGAAGTTTGAAGTAGAAACATTAAACTACTAAGATGGAATGTACGGGCTGTTTGTTTTGCAATTAAGAAAGTGTCTGATTATTGGTATTTAAGGTGCCAAGTTGGAAAACTAGTCGCTTCATATTTTTAGCTAATTTTTTTTAACAAAATATATAAAACGAAGAGCATGCTATCATTATTTTAAAAAATAATTATTAAGATAGAAAATAATTTTAATAATAGAAATAATAATATTTAGCTGTTACGATGGATAGTGATTTTAATAATGGAACAAAAAGTTTTATATATTGACTTATTAGGTGAGCTTGATCAGTGCTATCACTACAATACCCAAACAAGCTTGCATCTAATGTTAAATAACAATCTTAAATGAAACAGATAGCGTGTTATCTTTCTCTTTAAAAAAAAAAACTTATCCTCATGGCTAACTAGTAAATCTAAAGATCGCACATTATTGAATTATTGAAGAATGAATACAGAATAGGATGCAAACCACAAATGCATATGTAAACTTGTTCATGGATTGGGCTGCAGATTTGGCCTCGGCTTTAGACCAGGAATAATAGTTTGAATCAGATCAAATACGGACGGTGAGAAAAATTTATATTCATTACAAAGCAAAGCGCAAATGTATATATTTCTAGATTTATTCAGGAGTTGGGCTGCCTAGTTTGGCCTACCTAATTAGAACAGAGTGAGATTTCGCCGATTGTCTTCTTATTTTCTTGTTAATAAGTTCTGGATGCAGTCCAAACTCACATGAGTTCAAAAATATAATATATCTAATAAAATTTATTCAAACTAAAAATTTAAATTTATTAAATCTAAGTCCACTGATATATATTAAATTTTTATTGTGAACCCTAAAAATCTCTCAAATTAAAGCCTCCAATAATCCAATAGCTTGGTATGAGGACGTGAAATCCCCAAACCGCACATGTCGACATATATTGAAGTATAAAACTAAAATATTTTCACAATTGTACCATGAATCCATAGTTGGCGATCGGATTTCGAATCCCACTCCCAAGTCCCAACTTAAGCTTCTTGATCTTGACCTGTGCCGACCCCATAATACGGCGATGATTGGCACACATCATAATTGCACTACTTTTCCAAACCATGTATTTATCCATACACATCATAGGCGTAGTTCCCAAGATGCAAAAAGTGTTTGGTCAATCAGAGTCAACCACTTCAAACTGTTTCCCTTTGATTGCTTTAAAAATCGTTCGTGACGGTTCCAAAGCCCGATGAGAAGGCAGCAGAGAGATGCTAGATTTACAATGAACAAAATATTCTAATTCTAGGACCTTAACTATACTTTCGAAAATATGGGGAATTTTATATTTATAAGTTATTTTTTATGATAGCATATCCGATTTAACGAACAATTTCGTTAAACATGATTTACGTTATTAAAACTATTTATAACAAAATTTTATAATTTTTCGACATCATTTATAGAGTGATCAAAAAATTTTAAAAATAACTATTTTAATGACCGATGCGACACGTTTGTAAGTTAAACAGTATAGAATAATTCAAATTACATGAAATTTTAATAAAAAAATTCTCCTTAACATTAAGAATGAGATCAATACTTCGGATTCAAATTTTGAGCCCGTTATCACTATTTTTTATGAAATTTTTATTTTCAGCTGTTCATTTTGAAACTACTCGTTCACTAGACAAATGAAAATAAAAAATTATAAAATTTAATTTTTAAATTATTATAATAGCGTATATTATGTTTAACCGAACCGATCGTTGAATTAGATGTCTCATCATTAAAAATAACTTATAAATATGGAGGTCTCAATACTTTCGAAAGCGAATGAGCCTAACTCCCTTAATTGATTGCATTTTGTATAATTGACTAAAGATTTAATAATTAATATCTGATGTCCTAAATTTTTAGCCGAATTGCTTCATAGTTTTAGTAGCTTGCTAATTTCTCCTAGGATGATTTTTTCTTTCTTTTTTGTACAATATAGTAACAACACGTAACTCGAAACTTTGGAAGGAGTCAGAAATTAAGGAGAAAGTTGCAATATAGATTGCATCCTTTTGCCAGTCCTTATAATATGCTTTTATGAACTCTCTGTCGTGGTCCATGCCCTTGCAATTACAAATATATACTTGTTTGGCTTATCATATCTGATCAAGCTAGTCCTTGAATAAGGATTTAGTTCAACAAATCTCTTTGCCAATAATTTTTTTTTTTTAAGAAAAAAATAGCATGCTCCCCGCTTCATTCATTAAAAGAATGAATTAGGCTACAAGGTGGGACAATAGTAGGCCTCGAATAGGGCGGGCGATAAAAAAAAGGACTACTGCAATTTACAGTAATGCTATTTTGCTAAGAAAAGTTGCTTCCACAGGTTCGTCAACTGCTTGATTTTATAGACTGCTAGCAGGGGATCTGACTGAGCCTTTCTAAAGATCGCACCGTTCTTGTTCTCCCACCCACCGGCAGGCTATTCGTCCAGTCAACCTAGTTCACATTGTCTGCGATCCGTTTCTTGGCATCCATCTATCCCAAACCAAATTCATGTCGTCTCCCAAATTCCTAAATTGGACACCCTCCAAGGCCATAACCACTAAGTATCTAGTAAAAACGCAATGAGGAAATAAGTGGTCCGTTGTTTCTTCTTCAACCTCACACAACATACAAACTGTGTTTCTGATCCAACTTCTTTTTATCAAGTTATCTACTGTAAATGGCCTCTTCTTGAGAACAGGCCAATAAAATGCTTTCACTTTTAGGGTGCGTTTGGTTCGCGCTATCTTTTAAAGATTCCTAGTAATCCAATGGGAATAAAAAAATATGACGGTGTTTGGCTAAACGCACTAAGTAACCTAGTTGATAATATTGGATTCACTTGGGAATAAGATTCACCCCAAAGTACTAATCTCATTCCCTTAAGAGAGGGTGGGTATCCTCATATTAATGGATTGGGGTAATCATAAATATATCTAATCTCTTTCTTTCTTCCTACCCGCCAGCGAATTGATATTATTTTTCTTTACACTCTAAGCTTATATCTCTCTCTAAACTTATTTTTCTCTCTAAAATTCAACTTTTTTTCTCTCTCTAAACTAAGCTTTCTCTTTCTCTCTCTTTCTAAAATTTCAACTCTCTGACTCCCTCTAATTTCGACTATATTTTTCTTTCTTTTTTTTTAATTATGTTCTCTCTCTCTAACTTATACTCTCTCTTCCTTTTTTCTAAAAATATGTTGAAACTTTTGGTAATATTATCTAAAATTAAATAAATAAATAAATAAATAAATTGTATATTTTTTGTAATATTAAATAATATGGCTAATTAATATTATCGTCCAAACTAAACACAGGAATTCTATATTTTTAGTAATAGGATAAATAGGAATAAGATTTTCGAATATTTTTTATTCATAGTAATCTTTCATAATGCGAACCAAACGCACCCTTAGGGGTATTCGAAGATTCCAGATCTTGCTTGCAAGGGCATCAACCCTCATCCCCCCATCACTCGGTGCTGAATAAGTTGATTTCACTGTGAATCTTCTGTCAAAGCTCCATCACCAAAGCACACTGTCAATAGTATTAAATGCAATTTGTTGCAATTTGATTGCATCCTGAAACTCTTTCTTCTTTTTTTTACTACTTCGTTGCACAAAATTCATAAAAAGCCAAGTGAAAAGGACATCCTCTCATGTTCCTGATCATGCTTTAATTTTTATAAGCATCCAAGAAAATGGCGAAGCCCAAAAAAAGTAAGCTAATAAAGCAAAGGTTACTACGCTTACATGTGGATCAATTTACTCTCACCAAATTAAGAAAGGATTCGTGCATGGTATATGCCAAAGTAACCATCCCATTTCACTTATTTAACTAAGAAAGCTTATCCCCAGATGTTGGACGCGGGGATTACTTGGAAGCAAATTAATGCTTCTCTCCACAAGCATACCTACCCAATGTATTTTATTCATCTCTCCGAGAATCTTGAATCTTGATGAGTGTGAAAGGTAACAAGTGATAATGTTGTTTGGAATTATTTAGCTTATCTCTAAACTGGTCACATCATCTTCTTTTGAGGTGGCTAATTACATACGTACAGTTCATCAAAGGTGAGGATTCTTCTTATGGAACTATGGATTGATGACATTGATAGGAAAGATAAAATAATATATGCATCACAAGCACTCGTCTGTTTGTAAATTGTTAAAGAATAGTAGAAGTGCGTGTGGAGAGTCTGGAGACTCTCTCAATCATAGTTCATTTTAAGTGGAGCTCAGAACTACTTTTACAGTTGAGCGTTTTTTTTTTTTTTTTTTTTTTTTGAGAGAGATAGGTAGCACGCTACCACCTTCGTTTATTTCATTTAGAAATAAACTTAGCTAGAAATGTGAATCAATTAGGATTCGAATTTGGATCTCGGGTACCAATCACTAAGCCCTCTGCCACTTGCTCTAGGAACGGTCGGCCAGTTGAGCTTATTTTGAAAAGACAAAAAAAAACCCCACTTTTTTTTTAAAACTTGCATCAAGCAAGTCCAGAGACCGGACGACAACTACCGAATCCTAGAGAAACACTGGAGAGTTTGAATTTACCCAACTACTGTAGTTTGAAACTCTATATTTTTATTTTTTTATTTTGTAATAAATTTAGCACTGAATAATAGTAAAATAGTATACAACAATAATAACAAAATAATAATTGTTCCTAATGCAAGTGACATAAAAATTAGTATTTGATATCCGAGATTTTAAAAAATGAACGAAACTAATAACATGTTACTTTTCTTTCAAAAAAATAATAGCAAAATGATATATTTTATAAATATATTGTTAATTTAATAATTTATTAGTGTATATATATATATATATATATATATATATATATATATATATATATAGACACACACACACACACACACACACACACATTCTTTTTATTTAACAATAAATCTTCATAAAATTTTTTTAAAAAGGCAAAATAGTTGTGCATAACTTTTTGGGGATAAATTGGTCATTATTGGAAACGGAGGGGGTTAACGCTACGACCAAGAAAAGCGGAATCTCCGAAACATGTCCCCGTCGCGCCACGCGTCAGCTTTTTATAGGTCGGCGGCGCTGGTAAAGACATATGGCCATTCGCGAAAGAGAGAGAGAAAGCGAGTAACTGAGTCGCAGCTCAGCTCAAATCTCTCCTGCGATCGCATTACAGGGTTTCAAAATCTCCACTCCTTTCCTCTCCTCTCTTTGATTTCTCCTCTTTATTTTTTTTTTCGTTTTTTCTTATCTTGTGGGCTTCTTCGATCTTTAAAACCCTAATCCGATTCTCAGAGCAGCGGCGCTCGATCGGAGAAACGAGGCAACCCAGTCTCATTCTCTCCACGTATGAATCTCCCCTCTCTCTCTCTCTTTTTTTTCCCCCTCATCCTTTAAACCCTAATCTGATTCTCTCGCTCTTCTCCTTACGATTCAATGCCGCCATTATTAGGGTTGTGTGTGTAAAGAGAAAGAGATCTGAGGTGGTGCGGGGTGGCAAAGAAGGGGGAGGATGGGGAGGGGAAAGATCGCGATTCGGAGGATCGACGACGCGGCGAGTAGGCAGGTGACGTTCTCGAAACGTCGGAACGGGTTGTTGAAGAAGGCGAAGGAGCTCGCCATCCTTTGCGACGCCGAGGTCGGCCTCATCGTCTTCTCCAGCACCGGTCGCCTCTACGACTTCGCTAGCTCCAGGTTCTCCTCCTCTTCCTCCTCATCTCTCTCCCCTTCTCTCTCATTCGATGCTATTGAAGGAGACCATATTAGGAGAGGAGACAAGAATCGAGAGTTTTGAATTGATCGATGAGATTCGACAAAGTTTTTGGAGCATGGCCGTGGATTCCATGGTGTTGTTTTCAAGATTAGGGTTTACTATCTGTCTCAAAAAAGATTAGGGTTTATTCCGTAAAAGCTTTATCGCCCCCGCCACCTCAAATCAGAGGAAGGCGTAAAGAGATCTCTTCTTAATCGCATGGCGAGAAGAGACGTCCTTATTCCTGGGATCGAATGTTTGTATGAAAAGATATCTCCAGTAACATAATTAGTATAAGGATCCCCTCTCACACTCCGTCTCTCTCTAGAAGAAGAGGGCTCGTGAGTTACAATCCTTTTACATATCGAATAGCATCATATCCGCTTTGTGCATCATGTGGAAATTTTAAGAGTCATGGGGCGCGCACTGCATCATCGTCATTTAAGATTGTGCAGGTGTTGATTAGAGATATGATTAATTACTTAATTCTTGATGAGAAGTATAAACCTGGTATAAGAGGCTCAATTAGGAAATATTTAATTTGAACAATAAGAGCTAGCCTGTGGTACACCTAGTATTTGTGCGAAAAATAATGCAACATGATTATTAGTAATCGAACATGCAAAATCTATAAGATATGGTGCAGTTGAAAGTTACCGGGACAACAGACGTTCATCCAAACTGCGATCCATGTCGTGCCTACAAATTTGCGATGGGTTCTTGATCCTGATCATAAAACGTGACGAGCCAAGATAGCGGAGAAGCACTTTAATTTCTAGATCTAATTTATTAGATTATCTGCTAAAAGAAAGGTGTTTGACTAGATAAAATAATATCAAAGAGGCACATAGGAAAGAAGAGAGCCGGATTTGATTAGAAGAGAGAATATCCAATCTGGCTAATATGAAAAAAAAAAAAATATATATATATATATATATATATATACAGTAACAAAAGTAATTTATTGACCACATTTCGAAGTAACATTCCTACTAATCTTACACACCTGGTACTTGTTCCTAAGAAACTAACGTACGACAGTTTTGTATCATACCGTGTACCTCAGTGTTTCCCATTTCAGGTACATTGGTGTAGTTTATATTAAAGTATTCTTGACGCTTAACTCTATTGAACACATTGCTTGTTGGATAAGCTGTTGTTCTTCTTCTTTCTCTTGTGTTCGTTTAGTGTATGTCACTAAAATAATCATTTGTGTTCCAATATGTGATCCTACTTTCAAAATTGGCTATAAGAAACTGTTACTTCATATATTGAAACAAGATTGACGTATGTTTCATTTTCAGCTTGAAGTCGGTTATAGAGAGATACCACAAGACAAAAGAGGAGAGCTGTCTAGTCATGAATGCGATTTCAGAAGTTAAGGTACGAAATCTCGACTTTTCCTTCCAGCTACTAGTTAATACTGCACTATATATATTTTTTACTTACCTAGCAAATTTTATATGGTGTTTGAAGTTAAATTTACGGGAATTTGTTGATTTATTGTTTTCAATTAATCATATAATACATATTACGAGGTGATTAGTAGCTGATGCCTACAACTAGAATGACCAAGACTAAATACAATTTCATTGCTGAATTTTCTATTTGTCGATAGATATCAGTCTTGTGGAATTCACCAGCTGATGCATCTTGTTCAATTTTTGCTTGTGGGTTTTAGATTCATAGTAACATGGAAATGATCAACTGATTTATTTATATAGTAACTTGTCTCCTATGTTTCATTGTACATAAATATGATTGATATATAACTGCCAAAGTATTTCAAACGTTTTACTTCAAACAGTGTCCATCATGCCTTAGTTAAGTACGGTTTGTGAGGGATCCTAACTGGAGCATAAAATCATAGTATAGTTCTTATAATATGGGAAAGAAGATGTGTTAGCGGAGGTTATCATTAAGTAATGGATTTAGCCTATCTCAAGAGTCAAGATATTTTCTCTATGATGTGGACAAGTCTATTAAGTTTATTACTCCATTCACGTGTGGCTTTTCAGCTGTAGTGCAGCTAGGGATGTAAAAATGGGCCGGGCGGCCTAGGCTCGACACGGATACTGTAGAGTCCGTACCGGACCGGCCCGATCCGATCCGATAATATGGGTCGTGCTGGGNCGTCAGCCCGGTATGGTACGGCCATTTACGGGCCTAGACCGTACCGGGCAGACATTTAGTGTGTGGCCCTGAACGATGGGCCGTGCCTGCCGGGCCAGCAGTGAAGATTGGGGGAGTTGGGGAGCCACCCAACCCCAATTTCCCAAGACCTTGGGACTTGGGGAGCCAACCTGGCTCCCCAACTCCCAAGGGGAAGAAAAAGTAGGGCCTAGGGCCCTTATTCCGAGAAGGCTCAAAAAGTTTTCACGTCTTTAAAAAAAAAAAAATTAAAAAAAAATTCAAAGTCTATATATTTTATAAAATTATTTTAAAAATATATTACTTTATAAATATTTTAATAATTTTTTTTATCTAATATATTAGGTAAAAGAGTATCATTTTATTTCTATAATTTTTAAACATTTTAAATGTATTAAAAAAATTAAAAAGGGCTAGCAGGGAGCCTGGCCCGGCCCGGCCCGGCACGCCCGTGCCATTTGGGCCTGAGGGCGCTGCAGGCCGAGCATCAGTAAAATTTGGCCTGACCCGGCACGGCCTGAATTTTATTTGGGCCGAGCGGCGCTGAGCTCTGACCCGGTTTGGCCCGGGTGAATGTGGGCCAGCACGGCCCACATAACACCCCTAAGTGCGGCAGCCCACTACATACGCGGCTCATTATGGAGTTGCTTTTTGTGATGCCATATGGCTGCCTGCCATCGTAGTTTGTAACAGATAATTCTAGAATTGGAGATTTTGTAGCTAGGCTATTAAGCTTTCTCCATTCAACGCGAGGCTATTAAGCTTTCTCCATTCAACGCGTGACTTTTCAGTTGTAGTGCAACCTCCCGCCGCATAGGCGGCTCATTATGGAGTTGTTTTTTTGTGATGCAGTGTGACTGCAGTTTGCAATAAATAATTCTAGATTTGGACTAATTGTTCAATGGATTAAACCAAACCGCTTTATAGATTAAATCACGATCCGACTAATTTTTCGGCAACATTTGGCTAGTAATCAAAAAATCTCAAAATTGACAATTTTAATGATAGTTGTGATGCGTTTGTAAATTTAACGGTGTAAAATAATTCAAATCTGATAAAATTTTTACAAAATTTTTTTTTCACTATTTAAAGTAAAATCAATACTTCTGATCTTAAATTCAAGTCTTTTATCATTTTTTTTTATGAGATTTTTATTTTCAACCGTTTATTTTTAGACTACTCGTTTGATAAATAAATTCAAGCCTTTATTTTCAACCGTTTCAAATATTTTCAATAGTGTAGATCAAATCTAACGAAGTTGATCGTTAATTTAAAACCCGCATCATTAAAAACAACTTGATAGCCAAAAAACTTCCGTACTACCAATAGTATATATATATATATATATATATATATATATAGAGAGAGAGAGAGAGAGAGAGAGAGAGAGAGAGAGAGTTGAGCTAGAATACTATCGATCGCAAACCGGCTCCGTTGCCACCCATTTGTTTTCGATGATGGAGCCTCCGAATCGACGATCGGCACCGTTGAACATGATCGGCTCCGTTACCACTTGGGTGGCAACGGAGCCCGTTTGCTATCGATAGCATGCTAGCTCAACTCTCTATATATATATAGGCCGTGGCTACTATACTATTATAATCAAGATCAAGAGTATAAATCTTATTTTAAATAATTTAAAAAATTTTCTAACGAAAATTCAATTGATTTGGATATTTTTACACCGTTAAACGAAAAAACGCCTCATATCGACCATTAAAATTACAAATTTTGAAACTCTTTGATCATTAGGCAAACGATGTCGAAAAAATTTGAAAATTGATTTCTAAACACTTCAAGTGGTATAGATCATGTTCAACGGTGCCGATCGTCGATTTGCAAGCTTTATCATCGAGAACAAATGGATGGCAACGAAGTTCGTTTGCTATCGATAATATTCTAGCTCAACTCTATATATATATATATATATATATATATATATATATATATATATATATATATATATATATATATATATATATATATATATACACACACACACACACACTTCTCATTCCAAAATCTATAAACTCTTTATAACTTTTCATATTATTAAAAATACAGTTGACGAGATTTATGCCTCTATCGGCTAAGAGTTTAAGATTTACAGGTAGCTAAAGTCCTCACTTAATAGTCCTGTTTGAGATGCCTGCTATGCTTTAAACAGGATATAACACGATATTAAAATTCAATCTTAAAAAAAATTCATTAAGCAATAGGTCAAAATTAAACTAAACTTAAAATCTAGACAAAATTAACTAACATGGCAGGGAAACAGTACATATAAGAAAAAGGGTACAATGTACAACTAGTAACTTATCTCAAAAAAAAACCTAGTCGCTGTACTACCCCGGATTCCTCTGCAACGAGTATTCAATCAATAAATAAGAATACCCACCCAAACATCATCACCATCCTGCACAGAAGCGTACACACACAATCCATCCATTAACAATCCACTCATTAACATCTTCATTTTGTAGTCCACAAAAGGATTATGGTCATCTCCCTCCCAAAAGCAGCTTTTACATAGGGGTATGTATCATTCAAAGTAAGGCTGTTTGAAAAAGTACTGGAAGCTTTTCCACTGTCACCCCGGTCAGCAATAGCTCCAAATAGTAGCTTATTCTTCAAGGCTCGTAGATCATCAACCTTCCCGCTCCAACAATTAAAGTTCTGAACCATCGACCGTTGTATTTTGCTTCTACAACCTGTCTTCTTTTTTTTTTTGAAAGAGATAGGTACAGCGCTTCATTTATTTCATTTAGAAATAAACTTAGCTAGAAATGTGAATCAACTAAAATTCAAATTTAGATCTCGGATACCAACCATCAAATCCTTTGTCACTTGCTCTAGGGACGGTCGGTCTTCTACAACCTTTCTGTTACTATTTTAACTCTGTTTGGGAACTTATATCACACTTATTCTCTGCATCTTAGTATACAACACTGATCTTTCCACCTGCCACTTCCACTTCGAAATTCTCATTTGTTTTCTGGTTTTCCTCATACACAGCAGCATGTAACGATGGATCACAGCACAAACCAAGTCTTTGTATTCTTAACAAAGAGGAAACACCACAAATAGCATAAGGAATTTTCACCTGACCATAACATTCCGGCTGTCAACAATTAAAAACAGGGTGCCTTCTGCCACACAACATAAGATCGTCTATTTGCAACGAGTTGGATAGCACGATGTGATCATTAAAATAAAAGGTATCAACAAGAAAACAAAAGAGAAAGAAAAACACAAATTCCAATTGACAAAGGCCTCCAAACCACATTACTGAAAAAGCTCCTCGCGAACAGAAGTTGACCGTGTAAGCATGGATGTTACCTTGTGATTGCTTTCCACTGAATTAGTAACGTGTCTAGCTGGAGTAGCTTATCATTCAACTTTGTACTAAATCCAGTGTCACTTGGTTTTTCCTTGCTAGAATGTGCTTTTCTATTTAGCTACAAGCCTTCTTTTCACTTGGACTCATTATGACCAAAACCCAAATGTTTCGACGCACTAGTTTGGATGGGCACTCCCTGACACCGAAACATTTCAGTTTTGTTTCCGAAGGTACAGCCAAACTTCAAACCATGCGACACATTATTTAAATTTGAAAGGGCACATTAAGACTGTTGGAACTCATATAGCTAATAAGCTGCCAACAACCAGAGTATCAGTTAACATCACAGAGTGACAAGCACAATTTAATTAATCAATCATTTAAGATGTTACACTAGCATATTTATTGAAAACACATTGAAATTAATCTCTCAAACAAATTCTTAAGCGAAGCTGAAAAATAATTAATAAACTCTATCCACCATTTAATTGCTATGGATGCTTAGGTTCCCAGAATCATTGAATGTAGATTTGACGTGGCAAAACTGCAGATATTTCTTAAAATCACTTCGTTTGATATGTAAATGACAATTTACCACAGAAAAATGGTTCAACATACCACCAGGAAAAACACTCATAATGATATCAGCTGTCTAGTAGTAGATAGCAATCCATGACTCCAAAACACAAGTATGGATAGAAGACTTGCAAGCAGATGGTGAATAACACAAATGATTTCACACATTATACTCAAGCCAAAACTAATTATAGTGAGGAAATTAATCCATGAGTACAACATTAATTTATTCTCTTTTCACCAAGGCAGGCATAACGCTTGTCCCTTCGAAACATATCAAACAACAAAAGTTTTCTAGGCAGTACAATATTCACCACCAGACATTAAAGCTACAACAACAGCAGATATTGAGCAATTTTATAAGATACATATGCTGCTAATTTGTTATTCCTGTGATATACTTGACATATTGTTACGCATTTATATATATCACCTTTTTCAAATTGCATTTTGTTTAATTTTTGTTTCTTTTTTTTTTTCCTCCCAAGCTAATTACTGTATTCGAGTCGTTTTATCAAACATCCAGCAGTGTAAAACAATAAAAAGCATTGAACTTTGGAATGTTACTCACTAGTTCTGGCGAGGGGAGGCAGGAAGCTTGAGGCAGCAACTGCACAACTTGCAAGAGAGCCATCGGTAAGCTCCTCACTCAACCCTACAAGGAACTCACGATGAGTTTTCTCTTGTAAAATCCACACAATCAAAATATGTACTGAATATGGAACACGGGTCTCAAAGATAGTAGTCTTATTTTTGTAGTCAAATTTCTTCAAAGTTTCCTTTTTTGGATTACAAAGGCAAAAAAAAAAATCACATCTTCTGATGTCAACATTCCAACAAATTAGTAGTAACATATAATCTCATCTAGACCACAACACACACATGCAGGATAAGTGATGCACTATACAGATGCAACCAACTATATCAGTTGAGATCCTACTTAAGATTATTTGTATTGAACAAACCCACTAACAGTGTTCACCTACAGAACACAATTTTAAAGCACAAAGACAAGAGTGAAATGAACAGAAAAATACACGCAATGAGCGTGAAAGTCACAATAGAACATAACAGCAGCAGTTTAGTAGTAGTCCATATGGCATCAGAAGTATAGGATGGTTTAGCTATTTAATGTTCTAAGCAACTAGCGAACATAGCCGTCATACCAACACTTCCCTTTCTTAACAAAAGAAAGCAGACAAAAGAGAAAATGAGGGCAATAAATGCAACTCAACCTTTTAGCAGAAGTACATCACAAAGCACATTTCTAAACAGAGATCAACTTTAATAGTTGTTTATGCGAAATTTTAAAAATGGAAAATATAGTAAGAACAGAACTAACAATCGCTGCAACCTACAAAGCATTTAGTGGCTATATTGATGAATTACCAAAAGAGCTCGATGTGCACTTTGAGGACTAGTTGTAAATATTGCAGACAGTTGCTAGGAGAAGAACTTTCTGGCCTAGGTGTGAAGGATCTACAAGTTCTGGAAAACCAGCTAGAAATGAGTCTGCGAGGTGTACGTGTGCAGAAGGTCAACTTTAACTCTTCTTGACTCAATGATTTCAAGTTGTTCTATATGTTTTCTAAATTCTTGATGCCATTATTTTTCACTTTGCAGGACCAAATTTTGGCAAACCAAATTCAAGAGCTAAACCGCAAGGTTCCTGGACATATTTAGCAACCATTCCTTACTTTATATCTATTGTCACACATCTCGGCTGCTTAATTTGTCACTAGTTCTATTTGCAGGGAAGTCTTATTCATCAAGAAAACATGGAACTATATAAGGAAGTAAACATCATGTGTCAAGAAAACATGGAATTACACAGGAAGGTATCGAATTACAGCGAAAACAGATAGCAAAATACAAGAAAGAAATTCACAAACAGAATATTTCAACCCATCAAAAACTAAGCATGAATTACTTCTCAGGTTCACGAAACAAGCGGGGAGAATGATGACAATAGAGGCACTGTTGTTTCATATACTTTTCATATGACAGACTATACAAATGCTCCTTTATATCTAGAATTAAGCCAACCACAGCAACAAGCAGACGGGGTGCAATCTGGAGCTCCAAATCTACGGTAATCTTTATTCAAAACTTACAAGATGAATATTTCTATTTACAAACCTAAGCACAAATTCTTCAACTCAATATGCAGCAGACTTCAACTGCTTAATGAAGGCCCATGACTCAAGGTTGGCAACACATGATCTTCAACTGATGTTATCTTAAAAAATGCAATAATGTGTTACAAGTCGAAATATTTTCTGGATACTTACAGGCAAATTCAGTGCCCCACAAAATCTTATATATGCGGGGGAACATGAGGATCAAATTGGTCTGTAAAGTTATTAAGAATTAATGTCAGATTTTCTTGTTCAGGCATTTCAGTTAAGAACTTTGTGATCAACATGTTACTTTGGATTTGCAATTCTACAGGATATAAGTATTCAATCATCAGTATAAATAGGAAGTTGATGATCAAATGGAAAGGCAAATAAAAGCAAAGAGGACAAAATCAACTTCTGTAAAAACTATTACTCATCATCTACTGGAAACACAAATGAGTTTAAGAAGACCACTATCAGGGGAACTAATTCAGCAGCTGTGAAGCACATGATATTCTATCAAACATCTGAATAATAATATAGATAAACAACGCGGAAGCACAATTAAAAACAACAACAACACACAGCACATAATGAACCACAAAAACTAATTATTTAGTCTCCACTGTTGGGAGCACAAACGAAGAGCATTTTATTTTCCATGACAGAAGAGATGCAATTTACCGGTGCAGTAAAAGTTACAAAAAAATACACCATGCTGAGCAAATATAGCATCCAAAAATTTTTGCAAGTAGCACTTTCTGTCATCCAAAAGTAAGAGTTCCAGACGAAAATTCAGCATTTCAGATGCACTTGCCTTGTATTTC
Organism: Ananas comosus; assembly: GCF_001540865.1. Taxonomy (NCBI): domain Eukaryota; kingdom Viridiplantae; phylum Streptophyta; class Magnoliopsida; order Poales; family Bromeliaceae; genus Ananas; species Ananas comosus. The sequence goes on along the minus strand of NC_033626.1, from coordinate 13,263,504 downwards.
TAAAGATTATATAAAATGATAATGGCAAGTTCCACAAAAACACATCTGGTGCAAGTTGCTCTAGTATCAGGAAGAAATAGGCCAGAGCAAAGTCTGGGTCAGGGAAAGCTTTTGGCCATTTTAAATTTGGGTGATCTGAACCCATCCAATCTAGTACTTATATAGGTAGTTTAAGCCTGGGCCAACTCCAAAATTACCAAGCCCGGCATGTCAACCATAAGTATCAGAAACCCAAACACAGCTCATAATTTCCTGGGCCTCAATTTTTAAGACCGAGCCCAGCCTGGTGAACCATGCTGTCAGACCTACCTGGTCAGAAGGCCGGGCAGTTTTCCCTCAGGCCAACGAAGAATAAAATATACCGACCGAATATTATAGCACTTGCAGACAAAGTACTGGATGGATAATAAAGAACCCCACATCAAGTTGATTCTACATACAACAACAAATTTGAGATAAGCAGGACAGGGATTTCCCGTAGAAAGATGTCTCTAGAAGCACTACTACAGGTAACCTACACGTTGCTCTTATATGTTGTTGATGTGGTGGCAGCCACGATGTGGAGGCTTTTTATTGGTTCAGGCATATATTGCAAGAGTGCCACATAGGTATGTCAACACATCAACACCCTTTAGGGCAACATACACTATTAGAAGCATATAATGAAGAGTTGTGTACCAACAGAACTAAAAGAATGGTGTTTATATTGTATTTTTTAAAATAGCATAAAGTAATTAGTATGCAAGCAAACAGCTGGTTTAGTAATTAACAAATCAGATTATAAGGAGTAAACTCAATCATCTGGATTACTCAGACCATAAAACTTGAATAACAAATAAATTCAGATCAGGCAATCCAGTTGAATGGTCAATTGTTACTTGCACATCATTTAAAGTAGTAAATGCGGCTATTCTATATTTCATATGACCTTTACATCAACCCAACAAGTGAAAGATTCATCATAAGTATCATTTTGAAAGAAATGAGCAACCAATATGGGCTCTATATTGCAAGCCTTTTGTGTCCCCTCCATACAATTTCATGGACCTTCATAACCTATTATAATACCTGGGCCTGTAAGTGCAGCCTCGCTAGGTAAACATACTATTTTCCAAGGTTACTTTCACATCGAATATCACTAACATATAAATCATGAGACAACTTTCGGTGAAAAACCAATGTATAGTGAGTGCAGCATGATATCTGATCAATTTGAGGCTAGATAGAATTTATATACAAACCTCTTGCATGATATGCAGTTGTCGCCTCGAGCTTTCTGCCACCACGTGCAACAACTAGACAAAACAATAAAAAATTCAGCTCGAATAAAGAGAGAAGATAATAAAATAGGACCAACAAGTGTGTGCATCAATTGAGAGTGATATTTATTGAAATGAAACATAAGAATTTTCTTTCGGCCAAATATAGCAAGTCATTAATACTTCCTGGAATCTAAATTGGCAAAAATAGACAATGTTTACTGGTAAACTACAACAGGGAAATAGAACTTCGAGAATTCATGATCATGAGTAGGAACATACTGTTTAAAGGCACTTCGAATGCAAGTTGAAGGCATGTTATATGCAGGTCAGCTCCAAAAATACGCACACTTGATTAAAGTAAATAAAAATATATATAGCTATTGGAACTATAACTAGTTTCGAACAGAATGAATTCTGTGTTGACATAAGGCTGATGATTCAATAGCAACAAACAATATAAGATTTAATTCTATATGCACATCTATGTAATCAGCTTTTCTATTTTCATTGGAATAACTGAAATACAATATCTGCATATTATTGCCTAGGGAACCGCCTAGTCACTTGGGTTATTGATTAGGTTGTTTGAAGGTTTGTCAGCAAGGGATTTCTGTGCTGTTTGATAACTATAATCCATATTAGTTGTTCCTAGTGCTACGTTGTTCTCAAAATTATATGATGGACTTGCACTCGCAATAATATTCAACAAGTCAAATTTAACAATACTAAAATTTAAACAAATGTAGTTTAATAACATTCATAAAGGGCATGTTTGTTTCACTAAAAGTGGAAAGAGGTGAAGTTGTTTTTGGCCGTAAATGTGCACTTTCATTGTATGGCTCGCTGTAAATTAAATTCGCCTGCAACTCCATTTTCCCAAACGCCATACTCAACTTCTCCCGGAGTGGTGCCAAAGTCAATTACAAGAGAGAAAGAGAGAGAAAAAATTCATAAAAAATCAACTGCTCTAACTTTTTTTTTCAATTCTCGTATGTACTAGGGTGAAAATTTTCAGTAAAATAAATTTAAAAAATAGATTAATTACAAATCAAAAGCCATTGATTTCCTGTCAAACAAACAGCGATGGCAAAAAAATTTCACATGAACTTCAGTTCAGCTAAAAGTCATTTTCAACCCGAAAACCACTTATGACCAAATAAAACAGACGCTAAGACTTTCTTCAAATCTCAAACTACCCTACGGCGACATAATTTGAACATGTGACCATAATCTATATTTTAAGTTACTGTAAAACGAATCTAGCAATTTAATCTGAAATTGTGACTGTAAATAGGTAACTGGTCCACACTTTAGAGCAATACAAAAATAAATAGATCTTAAAAGAAAAGAAAAACCATTCAAGCTAAATGAGTAGCAGCCTCATTCTTAAGTAGAACATTACATTTCATTTTTGCGAAAACTTCTCAACTAAATAAAACAGAAGAATACATTGACAAGTTTTCTTCTCCCCTACATGCCTTTTGAGATCGTGTGAAGTCACAAATGTGTGTGTGCGAGCAATTTGTATGTTTGTATCTCTATCACTCTCTCTATCCATTCCACACTTACCTGTATATGTGAGCATGTATGTGCACACATGTATAACTAAATCCTTATTTCTAAAAAATCCCCCTTATCAATTATCTGCGATGTATCAATTTTGCATGTCATATGAGCATCCGTGGATCAACAGACATACTTTATGCAAGAAGTAAAGAACTAAAAATACCAATATACAAACAAATGAGCTAACTAGAATTTCCTATGTTACAAGTATCATCCATATTCAGTGAACGAGTATTGGTAGAACATACTCCTTCAAAGCAGATACACATAGAACTACAGAAACTGGAACAAGGTCAGCAAAATTCTCCTTAGAATCAAAGAATTTGGTACCAATGTGAAGTCCTATTCCTAAAATATATTATAGTAACTATAAAATGAGCACTTCTTGAAAGATCTCCACCAAGAGCCCTAAAAATAGCAACCACCACGTGTTAAAACTCGCATAATGGAGTAAAGTTTCCGATGGCGAATTCGATCCTCGCAATCAAGCGATTCTCAGAAGCTTCAACACGCATGCTACCAATTCATACAGTTCAAATCCCATAACAACGATCCGCTTTTGAAAAACACTATGAGCACAGGAAATATGTGGAGATTAAACTTCTCAGGATAATTCAAAGCAAATCCGCATAAAAACAAATTTAAGCTCAAAGAAACTATCAAAATGATGATTTAGACTGATCAAATAATAATTAAAATGATAATCGACACTCTCTAAACCAAATTCTTGCAAGACGATCTTCTTACCCGAGACTCCCTTCCGAGTCGCGGCTCCACTTCAAGAACCCTAACCCAAACCCTAACCACCCGCTTCTCCATTTCTCGAAGAAAACCACAGAAGAGCATCACATCAAAACCCACAACAATAAAAAATGATCACCTCATCTCACCAACATTTATACAGAGAAAACAAGAGCTCATGTACGTGACCTCTCCCCGTCGTTTTGGTAAAAACTTATAATTATACGACATTTTTTGGAGCAGGATCGAGAGGGAGGAGGAGGGAAACAACAAACAAAGCACGGATCTGGATCTGATCCGTGGGTCGAAAACGAAAAAGATAAATGCGAGAAAATGAACTCACGATTAACGGAGAAATGTGAACAAAAAAGCGAGAGATATTATTATGGAGGAGAGGAGACGAGGTGAAAACCTAGATATCGTGGAGTGAAACCGAGGAGGTGAATTTTTTTTAAAAAAAAAAAAAGAAAAAAAAAAAGAGGACGAGGAGGAGCGGCTCATCTCCGTCCACGTCGCCCCTCCGTAATTTTAAATTTTAAATTAGTATAATAATAATAATAATTTTGGGCGCAGAGAGGTCGGAAAGAAGGGAAAAGTCGAAAGTGGGTGGGACGGAAACGGGGGAACAGCGTTACGCCGTTATGTTGTCCCTGCGGAATTATATTTATTGTCCGTTACAATGCCGCTCTTTTTAATCTTAATTTTTTATTTTTTATTTTATTTTACTTTTATAATGTGTTAACGTTGGCCTGTTGTAAATTTATAAGGTTTTTTTTATTTTAACAAAAAGGGACAATTTGTTAGACATTTTATTAGTGACCAATTTAATTTCATCGATATTCTTATAAAACTTTAAACGCCTTTTATTATAACTGGCGTAAAAAAAAATGATCACCGAAAATTTTTATTTTACCCTTTTATGATAATAAAGTAAATTTAAGCGAGAAAAAATATCCTAAAATAAAAAAATAATTTAAAAAAGAAATATAAAACATTAGTCGTTCTCCTGGCTAAACGGTCTTGTGACTTGAGTAAACAGTACGTTAATGGCAGTCCCGGCTGAGAATCTAATGAAAATTGACCGGTAAGTTAGAATTAGCAAGAGAAGTACTGCTTCAAAGAGAAACATTTCATTTCGGACTTTTTTTACAAATAGCCCACTTTTAAAATTCATCCTATTAAAAATTTATTTGCAAAAATAATCCTAACCCTGCCACGCAAGCGCCACACGGGCGGGACTGAACCAGGTGTTTAAATTGAATACGGTGAACCATTCACCGTGTTCAAACACGGTGAATGATTCGCCATGTCTAAAATGGCTAAATCCGGATTTTTATATTGGACACGGTAAATCATTCACCGTGTCCAATATAAATACCTAAACTTTGCCAAGTCCGAGATATTTTTATTGGACACGGTGAATCATTTACCGTGTCCAATATAAATACCTGGGACTTAGCCAAAAAATAGCTAAGGTCCGGATATACGCATTGGACACGGCGAATCATTTACCGTGTTTGAACACGGTGAATGGTTCACCGTATTCAACTTAAATATCTGGCCCCAGTCCCGTCCACATAGCGCTTGCGTGGCAAAGTCAGGATCATTTTTGCAAATAAATTTTTGACAGGACTAATTTAAAAAAAAAAAAAATTGTCAATAGACTATTTGCAAAAAAGCCCTTTCATCTCCCTCTTTCTTTCCGCTGGTTGAGAAAAAAGAATTTTAAAAGAAAAAACTTCTAAACACATATGATTATATATATAATTTGCTCACAAACAAATATTTTTCTCACAAATAAATAATATGCTCAACAAGAAAAATTAGCTAATAAAGGGCGACACCAAAAAGCTTGCAAAGGAGTAGTGCATTGTCGCCGTCGTCATCGTCGTCGATGAGGAAGAATCCGGTCGAATAGAAGCTCCAAATAGCAAGTGTGGTTAAGAAGCACACAGCACCAATCACATAGAGAGCATGTTAGGATATATAGTATGTAAAAATTGGCAGAAGAAATAAAATGAAAAATGGTGCAAGAATCAGGAAAGTGGGGAGTTGGGACAATGGATTTGGTGACTGCCCAAGATAGCCTCCTACGTACTCTTTTACTATAGTTTGAGACGGACTGTGCTAATTAGAGGGTAATGTTGTCGATTAGCAAGTTAATTAACTCATCATATTAAACCATTCTCTAATTAAGTAAAACTAACACCTAGAGTGAGGGTATTTACGATAGTTTTATAGATTAGATTTATAGAGACAGGTGTACAGTTTCTAATTTTCATGGAAAAACAAATAAATATCACAAAAAAATTATAAAAAAAAAAAAGTAACAGAATTCGAAGAAGCAAAATATATATGAGATGAGACGATGAGACAGAAAACGAGGAATCCCGCGGGTACAGCGAAACCGAGAGCGGTTGAGGAAACGGAGGTATGGCGGAGGCTCCGCTTGGTTTCGGGGAGCAACGTGTTTGCTGTACGGACGGGGTTGGGGAAAGCCAAAACGAAGCTTTGTTTCCCTACTCCCCTGGCTTGTGTGTTTTTTAGACCTTTTCTATTTTTATAAGAGAATCTTTTCAAATTTGATCGTTCTGAACACGTGCCGGCCTTTTTTTGGCACGTCGGTGTTTCGACCGGCCGTGATCCCGAGCCGGCCCGGTAATCGGCACCCCCGACGACATTCTGGCCGACACGGCCGTACGTACGTGGGTTACGGATATATATATATATATATATATATATATATATATATATATATATAGGGCTAGAATACTTTTACAAGTATCACCCAAGTGATATTTGTGTGTTTTTAGTCCTTAGATAGAGAGATCACTTTGGTGTTTTTAGTTCTTGGATGGAGAGATGTGAGGTTGAGATGATGGTGGTAGCTGGTGGTAGGTGGTGGTAGGTGGAATAGTGTTTGATTCAAGGGCTATTTGTAATCAAAAAGTAAATCCAATGGCTAAAAACGTGATAGCAACATGGAGATAATACTTGTAAAAGTATTCTAGATCAACTCTATATATATATATATAGAGAGAGAGAGAGAGAGAGAGAGAGCTACGTGGATCGGTGGTGTTTAGACAGGTAGACAGATAAAATTATTATTATTTTTTATTTTTAATTAGAGTGCGCTAGATAGGTTTTCTTTGTCTACAGGAGTACACTTGGGCGCATTGACCTACGGCAATATCCTTCTTTTTGTTTTTTACTTTTGGTTAACAAGCTTCTAGTTTTAACTTTTTATAACGGTAACCGACACGCTAAGACGATAAAAAAATTGAATGATTAGTACGCAATATCTCAAATTTAAAATTTAATTATTTCATATTTTTAACTAAATTTATTTTTTTTAGAAAAAATAAACAAAACGAATAGTATACTGCATTTTTCTCAAAAGAACTATCCATAATGGTAGATAGATAGTTCTTTCTGAGTTTCTCAAAAAATAAACAAATATGGTAATTTACAATTACACTGCCGCAGCAACCGAGAAGCAAATATGCAATCATAAAACTTCTGAAAGAATTAGCTATATACATGAAAACCATGTTTCCTCAAGCTAAACTATTTTCGCCAGTGAGGTCGACAAAAAATTTCACCAAGGGAAGTAAGCAACAGCTAAACTATAAATCCAAAATGATTGCTGGTATATTACAATGGCATAGCAGACGGTCGCAGAAATATTATGGTAATTTACATATGTACAAAGGTTGCCATCCTATACTGTCCCACAAAGAATCTGATTGAATAACTATACACCTGCACCATTCACAACGAAGAATTAATATGTGAACATGGATCGCAAAGCGAGCGTGCACAGAGTGAGAGAGAGAGAGAGAGAGATGACTGGCTTACCCTGTACAAATCAGCATTTTGCTGAAATCGTGTCAATCTATCTTTTCCGACTAACCTGCCCTGCAAAAGAGTTATAATTGCATGATATGCTAACATTAATATTCAATACCAGATAAATGAATGAAAAATAAGGCCAGGCCCTCACCTTTTCTTCACAATCCTATGATCGTGAAGGTCCCAAATATTTGTCCATGGACTCCTTTTTGTGTTCAGGATCTAAGCTGCAGTCCCAAGCATGAATTAGTAAAGTATATGTAATTGTAGATTTCAATTTCAAGGACTACCTGACAATGAAACAAGATACAACATTCTGCCTTACGGATTTGATTCAACGCATCAAATATATCCTTAAAACGTCCTCTCAAAAGGTGTATAGTAATTTAAATTACACAAACATTTTTTATTAACTAAATGAAGAAATAAATATACCTGTTTCGCAGTCCAAGAAGTGCACAGTGAACGGCACGAGCAGAAGCAGAGACGGGAGCTATCGCAGCAGCAGGAGCTGCTCGGAAAGCAGAAGCTAGAGCTGACCTCGCACCTGCTCCGCGCTGGTAGACCTTCAGAGGAGTACCAAAAAGAGCCGAGGCACTCCTACCAAGGCCATCGCTTAAACTCTCATAAGCCTGCTATTTAAACAAGTGTGAGTTCGGTTAGCAACAGCTGTTTCCAAAGTTGTGAAGGTAAGGCAACTATTTATATAGGAGGTTTTGACTAATGCCGATAAAGTAACAGTAATATGAGGTAAGAATTTGTACTTGTTGGATCCCTTGTTGTGTGTCTTCCGGCTGATTAGATCTTATGTTTGCTTTTCTTCTGCTTAGGTGAGATGAGGGAAGATGCGGTGGAATAGTTGTGAGGATGCATTCTGTTTTGAGCAATATCTCATGGGCACCAGCCGCCAAGTGCACTCCTAGTCCAACAGCTTCGATTGAAACGCTTCGGATAAAAGCTACAGCACCTGCCAGACAAGTACTGACTAATTATTGAACGTTTAATGCTTATGAACAGAGTACATGATATAATGTATAATGCATTAGAGTTCGCTTGAGATGAGAGGCGCAATAAAAAGGAGCTTTGATTTTTTTTTTCCCATTGAATTAACCATTGCTATAGAATAAAACAAACTCTGTGTTTAAAACGAAGGTTATAAATAGCAGATAGCGGGCACATAACGTTTGAGAGTTCTCATAGCGGAAAGTGTGTACGGGGTGCCATAGTGGGCACTACAATCCCATAGCGGGTTACACAAAAAACTACTTAATATATCTATATCCTTTATAATAAATCATTACATTTTTCTAGCGTTGCAAGCCTATACATATTTAACGTCATTATCTATAAAACTAACTACAAAATATTATGACCTAACAAAACAAAAGGACAAAAAGCTTGAAGAACTGTAATCTATTTACAGAGTTTTAATCATTTTATTTAACTTCATAACATTACCCAATAAGACCTTTTAACCCATTTCAAGTTCCAAGCTTTTTGGCCCACAGCGCCCGCTTCGACCCTGCTTTATAGCGGACGCTTTAGCAGCCTGGTACCACTAAAGCGGCCAGTACAAACTCACTACGCTAAATTGCTCTCTGAACATTATGGCGTAGCGATAGCGTAGTAAATCCGCTATAGTGGACGCTATGACAGGGTAGCGCCTGTTATTTAAAACACTGTTTAAAACACTTGGTAGTCTAGAGCGCATTGAATAAGTGCATCATAAAAATGTAAGAGAACTCAAAAAAGATTTGATATAACTTGTGCTTATGAAAAGTTGCTTAAAGGACAAAACATGCTTTTATAAAATTTTGATTGAACTGAATATGTTAGAACAGTCAAAACATGTCTAACACTGTGAACAACATGCTCAAATATCCAGTGTAAATGTTGCATAACACACCAAACACACTTCACATCAAACTTTTGTTTTCGCTATAAATATGGGGAAGCAAGTCTCACAGATGGAAATAATTGGTGAAAAGACACCAACTTAAGATAGTGCAAATAGCTAATTTGTTGCCAATTTAGATGGTTTCTCTTACCTCTCTGCATTCCCTTTAACAACTTGCGATCCTCCTTGTAACTTTTGACTGGTGAAGAAATCAACTTGGAAGTGCCAGAACCAACAGCAAATAATGACCTTATAGGAGCTAGCCCTTTCAGTAATTTATGAACCTTCAATTTGACATATAATTGTGAGTCAGGATAAAAATAATATTCAGCTAATCTAGTGAAATAATAACTGTTGTTTGCTGCCCAGAATGGATGTGATTAAGTAGAAGTAAAGACAACCTGGTTGTGAGAAATATCTTCCAACCACTCCCCAAGTACTGTTTCACAGATACTGCTCCACCCATAAATACCAACAGCAGACACTTGTTTTAGCTGTAAATCAATTCCCTGCAGAAAATAATGGTAAATGTTTGTAACTTTAAATTTCACAAATAAGAAATCGCCCAATCAAATGCTTAAAGATGGTGACCAGCAATGAAACAGATCTACTGACATTTGATACTGAATAGCACAAAAAAAGGGGGATACAGGAAAGCTCTCGAGAGGTCCATGTGTTACCTTCCATGGAACTAAGTTGAGAAGTTCTGCATAATTCCCCTTGCTTAGTGCGACTGGATCAAAATGACGAGGAATATAATCAATACGAACAACCAGAGGCCTTATATCAAATTTCTGGCATGAGGAAGGTCGGTAACAGTTAGATCATAAAATTAGAACATGATATTTGTCTACAGTTTAATATGTAGTGGAACGTTTCTTTGTTGTTCACCATCAGGGGAACATATATGTTTAAGAACCGGGACAACATCTCTTAATAATAATTTATTTAAAATAAATTAAGAAAGTGAAATGTTTTAAGAAAAAGAGTTAAGCACTTTATTGTAATATGAGAACAATGCATTAAAAGGGATTGGCAAGAAGAATAGAACATGAAGACCTGAAAGAAGGGAAGCAATGCCTCCTCCACAATTGTTTGGCACCCGAAGCTTATCCTCTCTTTCCCTGTATTCTCAGAATCATCTAAATCATGAGCTAGACTCTGAGATTTATCGGAACTCGAGTCCTTGCTAAAGAATTGGATGAGAAAGTTGAGTTGGCCTTGATCAAGATGCAATCTCAATGGCAGAAACTCAAGATGCAACCTGAGAAGAATTGTTATCTTTTGTGAGAAAAAAAAAAAACTACCCAATATCTTTTAATAGGAACGAATAACCTCAAGTTACCAGATAACTCCAAAAAAAGCAATTGCCATAATATTTACCATCTTAATTTCGAATGCAAGTTGAATGTGCATAATATGAGCAAACAAAAGATAAGAACAATTCAGAAATCTGAGTTAAACAACTGTTCAAGGGAAATAGTGCAAAGCTACATGTTATACAAGGAATAACTATTCGTCACCCTGATTCCTAGCATAACAACAAGAATAGCAAAAAGATAAAAAGTTATTAGTTTTGTAGAAATTTTTGTAGAAATTCTTTGATAATCAACAAGACGCTGATAGTACTTTGAAAATGATAAAGAATGTCCTCTTATATAGAACTCTAATTTGGCGTGCAGGAACTTTGGCAAAGAAAAACCAAGTAAAAGAAAGACAATAGGTGTACACTTCTTACTTAAATGTCAATTACAACTGGAAGATGAATAAATATCCATGAGAAAAGTGAAGCTAACAGATAATTTACCTGTAGTCCTCTAAAGGAATCAGTGGCTCTGGCCGTACAGCTTCTAATTCTAATCTGAATGCCTTAGAACAGGATTCTCTTGGATAATCTTTTGAATCGTAACATCCCAGAACCTTCAAAAATATAAATATCAATAATCATCTATGTAACAATCAATAACAACATCATCATATACAAAAGTAGCTATGAACTTACCATTTTCCATGGGGCCTCCCGGCTTCTATCATAAAGATTAACATCCTGAGCAGAAAGGGAAATATTTGAAACACAAACTTCTCCATCAGGGTACATATCATATTGAAGATTTAACCCTAAAATGTAAAGCTCTAAACATGAACTTCCATCTCTTCCACTTGAGCTCAAACTGCCAACAGAACTTCCCGGTGTAGACCAGTCAACCCCAGCATGCATTCTCCACCTCACATCAATGTTTTGAAGGAGAACCTTTCCTTTTAAAATGGAGGACTCAGTAGGATCAGAACTACCGGAACCAACCGTATCTTCTCGGTTCACCAGTTCTCCAAGTTGACTGTTGGTTTCTGACATATGATTGTCCACTATCATCAAGGATGAATCGTCATACCACCTGCTCTTTCCCCCTTCGACGTCTCTGGGAACACGATCACATGTTTCATACTTGCGTACTTCATTAGGTGACGATGATAGAAAGGTGGGAACATAGTAGCTGTCAATAATTTGAGACAAGCAAGAATTAACCTCCGGTGATATCTGAACGCGCTCTTCAGAACCAGCCATTGAATTCCCAACCTGAACGTTTGAAGCATATGCATCACCAAGCTCTGTAGAGTCATCAGAAAATACAGGTTCTCCTCCATCTATGTAAAAAGCATTCTCGAGTATCTCATCTAGTAATCCGACTGACCTACTGCCTTCATCACTTGCTGGCAAGCTCTTCATGCTGCTGTTCTCAAACTTATCAACCTCGTCACTCGAAATGCTCTCCTCCTTGGTTTGTTGGAAACTATTCCATCTAGATTGTAGATGTATTATAGCATCCTGCACATCAGGTGCATACAGCTGCTGAAGTTGGGCAATTAGACAGATAAGGCCACCCGTCGTATCGCTGCAGGTGTCAAGGTTAAATTGTGATTCTGATATCTCGAGCTCCCAAAAGGAATCTTTATTAAATCTCAAAAGAGCTTCCACAAGTGTGTTCTGAGCAATCTTGACATAGCCAGTTTCACGAAGATAGCCTACATGATAGCCACAGTTCACATTTTTTGATCCAGTTGACTGACAAATAAGAAACCCTACATCGTGTAGTCCGATACGATACTCAGTACTTGTAGAGTTCACTTCAGTATGATTAAAGAGGCCAAGTGATGCTGCAGCTAAAAGGCACGCCACAGATTGCTTGTCCATCTCTTCCTCAGGTTCAACAACATACTCAGGTTCCATGTCTGCAGCATCACCTCCAATTATTGTGTTTTTAATATGGGGTTCATAACTCAAAGCAATATCCACCAAATCAAGAAAGAAAGATGTTTTACAAACCATGCCACTTTTGGAATCTCTACTTTCCTCGTCATCTTTTCCTGATTGTTCTTTTTCTTTTGAAGGTGAACTGAAAAATAAGCATATCCCACTAATCCAATCTAAACGGCCACCAGGTGCAACAATTGTCCCACTACGGACGATAACAGAAAGATAAGACTCGGATAACTTTGGATTCCACATGTGTGTAACAGAAGTGCCAGCAGCCCCAAAAGACAATGCATTTGTGCCTTCACCATCACCACGTCCCATAGCAGAGTTCCTACAGACGATCAGGAGAAAATCTTTAGCCACTTCATCCGTTCTCTCATTTCCACCGTAAACAGAGCCCCAAAGTTCTCCCTCTCCATGGTTTACCCATAAATACTTCGCATTACTAACCCCACCAATATTTGAAACAGATAGCAATTCAAACTTCTCTATACTCAACTTAAAGGACTTCCACAAACCTTCTAGCTCCCTCTGTAACAAGTGACTAACCTCAAAAACTTCATCCAGTTTAGCGCAAATATCCAAGCTTCCACATTCCAAAAAGATGGAAGTTTGAGGAGCAATTTGGTCACCTGGAGTTGACTCCCCAGCCTTACTGTTCTCACAGGTAGTAGCACCTCTATTGGAGAACCCATCAAAAACATAATTTAGCAGACGGTTCAGCAGCATATAGTCTTTCTTACCAAGATGAACTGAAGCATGACTAAATTGCACATGCAATAGAAATTCAGAACTCAGAATCAGCTCCCTACGAATAGTAGAACTCATTTCCTGCAGATCCTTCGAAGTTGCCGCAGATGAAAATCCAGTCCCTTCACCAAAAACTTTCTTGGTATCCTTCTTATTGTGTGATGTGGACAAACTCCAAGCTCTACTAGCCATCCAAGTACCAGTCACGGGACCCTTCTGCCAGACCATAGTGACTCCAGAATGATGGTCCCTGGCTCTGTTAGTAACAGAGAGAATGTTTGCTATGGAGAATGTTTGCCTATCTACTGAACAAAATCTATCCTCTAAATTATCATGGCACATGGATTCCACCAAATAAATGTCAAAATTTTTCAGATCTAGATGGATAGAAGTGGAATTTGCACAAGGATAATCCCTGAAAGATCTTGCTGCCGGAAGTGAGGAAATCCCTGAAACTTCTTCAGAGCTCAGTGACGAAGTATGGTCAAAAATTATAAACTTATCAAAAGAGGATGGACGACTGAAGTCTCCATCGAAACTAGAAGGAAAACATACTATGGCTCTTGCACGTGAGAAGACTATATTCCCCTTTAGGCTTGCTTCTGCAGATACAGTTTCTATGCAAGTCAAATTGCTTCTTTCAGCACCACCATGTGAGGAAGAATGACTCCCAGACAACCCACCAGATTGGAACTCCTCGGTGTTGCTTCTCTTCATTGAACTTTCAACTAGCTTGAAGAGATCCAGCAGCACATACACTAAGTGGAAATGAATCCAGAAAATGATTGGTGGGACAAGGACATTTATGGAGGTTGACATCACTGGCTTGCCATCTATCTCTTTAGAACTGACAGCATATTGACAATTGCATTTGTCAAAAGATTCGAACAATCTAACCTTGATCAGCCCATCCTGAGGATTTAAAGTATATTCTGCAGTTTCTGCACTGTCATTGATATAAGATTGTAAATTATGATCTGGCCCGGGAAAAAGAAATGGTGGAAGCACAGCTTGAATTCCCTTCTTCAAATGCTGATTTATAACCACTTGGTCATAGGAAGGGTTCCTGAAATGATAGCCAGACTCTGCAGCATGCTTTCCATCATCATAATATTCATCAAGCTTTATATGCCCGACTGATGCTTCAAACTTCATATTTTGAGGATATGTCTGCTTACTTCGTCAAATGATAGAGTTAGGTAGAAGTATAATTATATGAAAAAAGCATTAAAAAAACCTACAATGAATAACTGAAGAGAAAATGGAAGGAATGAACACATAAACCATACCTCCAAATCAATAAATACATTCTGAAACCTCGCTTCCAAATGGTTCATATTTAGATTGTCAGTACTAACTTCATTCAAGGTTGACTGCTCAACGTGCATTGATGAAAGGCAGCTAAGAAAAGAATCAGAGCTTTTCCCAAATAAAAATGAATTGAGAACATTGTTGGAAAAGTCAAGATGGTTCTTTTCTTCATCACCAAAGGAAATAACAACACAAATCTCAGCGATAGCAGCTCGTAAGGTTTTCTCGACGAGTTGTTCTGCATAAAGATGGTCAAGTAGCTATATGTAAGAGCCAAGGAGACCTAAGAGATTGTAGCTGATGCAGCATATAGAAATTAAAGTTTATAAATCTTTATCTATCTACAGCCATTACAGATCTCAAACATTGAGGTAAGATTTTAGTGATACCAAGATTGTCACCAAAAATGATTTACTACATACCTTTACAGTTGAATATAAATATCAAAAACCCCGTTCTCTAGTAATTTAAGCTATAGGAGAAAATTGATTATTTTACATAATTTAATATGATATCTGAGCATGAGGTTTTGAGTTCAAGTCCCGTCAGGCTCCTAGCTTCATTTAAGTTTCTCCCATTTAATTCAAATCCATATCTTGTACCCATCAAAAAGTCTAGAGCCTAGACGTGATTGGGAGTGTTGAATATAAATATTAAAAACGCCGTTTCTAGTATGGAGAACAATGGTTATTTAGCATAATTTAATACTTACAAAAGTAAACCAGATATTGGTTCGTTGTTTCAACAGAAAAGGCAATTCTTTAGAAAATTCAAAATCAAAGACATTGATTTACATAAATGAATATACCTCCAGGAATCTGATCTGATCCAGAAGCAAGACTGGATGCAAATGTTATTGCATTGAAAACAGAACAAGTCCAGTTCCATATGCCACTATTTCCTGAATTCATTTGGGAGCTTCTCATTTCCTCAAAACACTCAAAAAACTGATCAATGCTGCAAAGAATATCACAGAACAAAAAAAGTAAATATAAATCAGTATCAATTGAGAAAGGTCAATAGCACAGTAATTTATGGTAAAACTTGTGACATTAAACCTACATTAAATAAAATAACCTTTCTTCTTGAGAGCTAGTTCATTACAGTTAGCTAACAACAGAACAAAATGAAATAAGAGGTGAAAAGAAACAGGACACAACAGGCTTCCTTTTTGATAAGTTAGACAAAAAAGGATGAAGAAAAATTAAAAAGTACAACTTCAAGTTGAGGACGTCTTTAATATAACAATGCAAATTCTCATGCCATCGCGCTACTGGAGCATGTCGACCAAACTACCAACAAGAGAGGGTATCAAGAGTTGCACATAATTACAATGTAAATCAAGAAAGAGGGAAACATCAATCAGTAAGTCAAGAAGCTATGAACGAAAAAAGAGGTTTGACACTGCAGCAAATGATGAAATGACTTAGGCAGGTCATATACTTTGTAGTGAAAAAAGATCACTTTATGTTGGATGATCTGAATATTGAAAGAAAAACCGAGAGACCTGGAAGTTGTATCACGTCTACACCTCAAATAGAAAAAGGCAAGAAGGGCTTGATTGATAGAAATGGCAAAAACACAAAGAAAAATGGTACTTATTATTTCACATAGGCGACAATGAATCTGAGTAGTGTACTATCTTTAATATCCTCCTGCTCTAAAGCAAAGCCGGATAATTGGACATAAAAACAGAACTTCAAATAAATTTCAGAATTTAACAACTATGAGATAAACTGGTTCCACGTGCTTTGTAAAACTTCAGTTTACTTCAAAATTCAAGCTTCAGTATAAAATGTGATACTAACTAGACACTAAACATTTCATGCAGATAAGAAAAACAAACTGATAACCTGCAACAAGTAAAGGAACAAAAATTTCAAACAAAATAAATACATTTTCGACACAGTTAATTTGTCTACACCAAGTGGATGTGAATATCAGAAGGGATCAAATTTGCAGCTAAGGGTTATAAACAAACCTTGCATCATAATCTGAATCTTGATCAGTCTGGTCTTCCCAGCCAAATGATTCTGGTATCCAGTTTTGAATTACATTTGTCCTTGTGAAAAATGTGTCTTGAATTTTATCTTGACTGTTTGTCGCAAATATGCTTTTTGATATATCCTCTCTGCTGGCTGGCACTACACCTGCACCTAATTTGCTTGAACCTCCCGAATATGAACATGGATTAAGTTTGGAGCCACAGTTAGATGCATCTGCAGCCTTATATACATGATTTAGTTGATTTGTTGTGGTATTCTTGAGTGAATTCCATATGTCTATAGCCCATTGAATACTGCTAGGTTGGACCCTTAATTCTAAGGAATCAATACTGACATCGGCATCAATTTTTTGAAGATTTAAAGAACCATTTTTCCATGGTATGCTCAAATTCAATGTCCCTGAGAATCCTCCTATTGGTCCAGTCAAGATTGCAGTGGTGCCTTTCCCTGAACATTTTTCAATTGTGCTCGCTTCTAAATCACTGTGAAGCTGCCTATCAACATCATCCATCTGAAGAAACTCAATGACTGCTTCTTCAAACTTTATGAAGTTATTTAACTTAACCACCGCATCTTCAGAGAGACAAGTTCCAAAATTTGTTTCTTTAATTCGAAGAACCAAGGATCTATTACAGACTGATTTGTCTACTTCCAAATTGGTCTGGGGATCAAAAACTACACAAATATCCTTTATCCTGATATGAAAGCTTGTAAGAAACCATTTAACAACATTGGCAATTTTCTTGACTCCTTCGTCAACATCACGAGGAATAGCACTAGAAATGTAGTTGGGTGTTTCTTGACCTATCTTTTGGGCATCGATCACTTTATGCTCTTGACCATCATTCCCAGACATCAAACAATCAGCATCTGAAGGAGGAATTTCACTTAGAGCACATGGAGCAAGAACAAGTTCAAGCTCTTCCACTTCTATCTCACAACTCTTTAACTTCAAAGGAATTCTTATTGATAGGGATTTCATTGATCCTTCTTTTATCATGATACCAGATCCAACCAACTGGAAAAAAAAAAAAGAAGAGATAAACAAAATAAGCTTAAACATGATACTAGACTAACATAGATAGAGTTTAATACATCTGTTCCCCATGGATTTTCTTCTACATAAACTTGGTTCAAAGTTCAATAGTGCAATATGAAACTCTTCGATGTACTTCCTTCTATTTCTTAAGATGATCAAAATTCAAAACCGCTTATGTCTGGCGCTACCTCAATTGTAGACATCCTTGTAATGCCTCTCAAAAAGAAGTCAACTTTTATTAAATTCTAGAGATGTTGAGAGCTTAAATTTATCACAGTTACGATTACAACTTGACTTCATAGGAAGCAGATGATTCATGTTTATGGGGTAGAAGGTTAGTGAAATAAGCAAGAGATTTGACTCAACCGGAGGCAATGTTTCCCAATTGCTTTAACAGTATCTGTACCTGGTAATCATTTAGAAAACTGCTGGGAAACAACATTTTTCTCTCACAAATATCTCTTCGATAACGTTTACCCAATCAACGAGCGTATAAAGACAAAAAGGGAGAGTCCATTAAATCAATAATAAACAGCTCAACAAATATTTGCCACCTTCTTGCAATCAAATTCAAATTCTAGAGTGAACCTAATGACATCATTATATACGTCTTCGTTCTTGATAGACAGGAGCTCCCAAATCCAACTTTCCTTCAAAATTCTAATGAAGATGGCCTAAGTTGATCCTTTTCTCATTGCAACAAATCAATTATACAAGTTATACTCCTTTCAAGAAGAATCTTTCCCTGGAACATAACCTAGAGCGAGATGATGCTTCTAATTCTACCTACTGTCTAACAATCAAAACCCTCCAACTCCAATCCGAAACCCGTAACAAAGAATCAATCACAAGAACCCTAGAAAACGGCAAAAAGAGCGAGAATACACCAAGAAACGCACCTTCCAATTGATGAACTCGGCGTTGAGCGCGAGATCGGAGAGGTGGAAGGTGCCTTTAGAGATCTGCACATCGAGCTGGTCGAGATCGATGTCGCCGAGGATCAAATCCCCCAATTTCTTCTTCAGGAGGGACTTACAAAGCCGCTTGACGAGGTTGTTCCCGGAGAAGCCCCAAGGGAAACCCATGGCTCCTCTCTCCCTCCTCGCTCTCGCTCTAGGGTTTCCTCAGATCAACGATGGCGCTCTCCGATCGAAACGACGAAGTTGGAGGCGCAGGCCATGCGGCGGCGGCGGCGGAGGCGGAGGAAGCGTGCGTGTGAGGATAGGAAGGTTTCGGACGAAGCTCCTCACAAGCGTCGATTCCATCTCCTTTACCCTTTTCGATGTTGTATATTTATACGCGAAGAATCGGGGAATGAGGGGGTGGGGCCGAGTTTAAAGTTTTGGGCGAGCTCGGAGCTGAGGAAGGATTTACCTCGATAGGCACGTGCGTGACACGCGCGTCGGGAATCGGGTGCGCTCGGTCGGTAGCTGAGATGTGTATGCGGACGCAATAACCGACCAAGGAGCCAATCGACCTGAACCCGACCCGGTTTTATANTAGAAATTTATAGGGTCTTAGTAGCGAAACCTTACCACATACAAATCAATCATAGGAAACAACAAATCGAGAGGAAGCAAAAAAAAAAAAAAAATCTAATTAAATTAAATTATGTATTATCTTTATAATGTACGTAATAATACAAAACTATATAGAGTTTTTAGAAAGACGTGAATTGAGCTCATCAATAACCGATACAATAATAAGGTAACGTTTTACAGTCAATTGATCGTTTCTGTCTTGTTGTATTTATAGATTCATAATCAATTACGACCCAACGAACCCTCGGGTGGGTTCTTTTTTCTTCATTTTACATAAGAAAGGTTCAATTAATACATGTATTTGATATAATTATATGTTGAGAAAAAAATACTTGTTCACCCCGTTGCGCATAAGATAATTATAAAATATGTGAGTTTGAATAAATACAAGTTGTTCCGAAATTCTAACGTTACAGGGCAAGTTAACGGTCCTCCACGAACCGCGTTCAACTTTTAGATACTCGTTACGAGCTATTTGCTTTCAAGTTTCTCCCAAAATAAATAAACAAAGGAGGAACATTCTCATTAGTTTTCCCGAAATATAATAATAATATTTGGACCTGATTTTCGAACGGAAATTTGTGTCAAGATTCTATTATTTTCTGTTTAGACTCAAGAGTTTTCTCTTTTTTCTTTACCTCGCAATGTTTAGATGCTTGGTTAAATGGAGATTAAAGAGAAACATAAGAAGATGGTCGTTTTGAAAAGCATGCTCGAACGTTAACCCCAAATCAACCATTAAATCTCTGCCACCACTTACTAGCTCCATAGGAAACTGTATTTTATTAAAGCAATTCCGAACTATTTTTAACTAGACCGATTTTCCATCTTTGAAAGTCGGAGTCTGTTCTAACTCCACCTCCTTCCGAAGAGATCTTGAATTCGATTCTCACGTTGGTCATTTTATGACACATCTTTTCTCCCTTTTATTGCTACCCCTTTTAAGTCATGTACAGTACATGTCCTACTACATGGACATTTTTCGAGAGCACTTACTAAGATATGAAACCTGTAGTGAAAACTTATCTTAGTTAAACAGAATTTGAAGTATTGCAGGGTTAAGCCAAAAGTTCCGGATTAAAGCTTCCACTTTAATTAGCAGAAGTTGGTGAGACACAAACTAAAAGGCTGCAGCTACCTTAGAGATCTATATCCAAAATAAGCACAATCAGGTTGAGAAGGGCCGTGCGAGAAGGTCGAAGAAGGCGTGCTTTACATTTGGAACGAATGGCGGCATACTTTCTGATTCAAAGTTAACAAAAGAAGAAAAAGGTTAGAGCATGTGTTTGGTTCTGCAGTGTCCAACCATATCTTGATCTCGACATCGGGCGGGTGGGAGGCGAAGTCGTGAACTCCGAGCTCACTGAAGCTTGCGACCTCACCTCGCGGTATGTGGCGAACTCCCGACTCTGACTCCATCTAATACAAGAACGCGTTAATGAATGAGAAGCTAAATGTCATTCAGACGTAATACCACAACATGTAATGAATAATAAGCTATAGATGTCACCCAGACATAGAACGAATAATACGAATTCCGTAAAAACAAAGCACATATGTTTTACATTACCTTTGCCTTCGTATTAAGGTTTTTCTTCACAAAACGTGCTCATAAGTATATATTAAATACACGATCTTCAGATATTCTACAATTCGTAGGACATAAGACAAAATACATTGAGAGGTGCTCTTACAAAATCAATCACTGCATTGCTTTCACAAAGCACACAAGCCAGTTAATTTCTGAAATTAATTCCAAAAAGTAAGAGCTGCTTCTTCCAGAAGCTACAATGATCAATCAGCAACTTTGCTTCCGGCCCATATCAGAAAGTGTCTTGCGATCCAAACTCCTGCAGGAAGAGATAACAAAGTTAGAATTGCATAAAAATCAGCAGGGAATGCTACCAAACTAAGTTTTTGCAGAACAAGTCTGAGGATCATACAAGCTGGCTTAGTCGAAAGTCTGAAGGTGTATCAAGCTCGACATTCGTGTGGTCTAAGTTCCCCAGATTTTCTAAGTTGCTCAGCTTTTGGCATTCTTCTAGATCCTTCTTCAAGTCCTCTACCGCCATGTGGGCATAATCAGATAAGTGAGGTCTGCTCTTTTTAGGCTCATCACCACCACACGAAGTCTGACTCAGCAAAAACTCGTCACAAATTGCAATGCCCTCTGCCAGCTGCTGAGAATCTAATAAAAATTGCGACTCGCCCTCCCACCATTTTGCTTCTTCCGGTGGATTATTATCTTGGTCATCAGGCTTTTCAGTTTGTCCGTGCTCTTCTTGCGCTCCCTGATATACACTAACCTGTATTTTTTACATAGCATTACAACTTTTCTTAAAAATAGGAAAAGAAAATTGATTTTTACAGATGCATCTAGAATAAATCTAAGCTTTCATATATGCCCTCCAATATTTCTTTCGTAAGGACTTGGCAAATATTAGGTTTTACAGTCCTCTAGAGTCAGTAGGCACAATGACAGCTCAACCAAATGAATCTAACGGTTTTAGCAGCTATAAGAAGCTGAATCCAAAGCCAATATGAAGGCCAAATAATACCTGATTAGAGTCGTCCACTGGACCGCGAACAATATCTTGTGTATTATCATCATGCTCTTCGGGGAGCAAGTCTGGAATACCCTGATTAGAGTCGTGTACAGGGCTGTGAACAATATCTTGTCTACCATCATCGTGCCCTTCAGGAAGCAAGGCTGGAATACCCATGGGCTCTACTTCATTAACAACTGCTTCCAAAGTATCTAAAGCTCTCAAGTCCTGAGCACTCCTCTCGCCTGGTTTTGACTGCTGCTGATAGAATAACTTTGAGACGACATATTCGCCGTCCTTCTCATCCTCCTCAATACCAAGGTGGTGTTGGTGCATCACCCAATTGGTCTTTTCAGCCTTCCCCCCCTTCACAGTGCTCATATAAAGTACCATTATTTTCTTACAGCCGACGTGTTTTCCATCAATAATTACCGGTTTTGTCTTGCCGGTCTTGTGCCAGCGGACATCACCAAGTTCATCGCTGTTTATCTTTCGACGCTTCCTTGTCCCGGTATTATATGCTTTGAAAGTTCTATGGAAAAAATGAGATACACTTCCATCCTGCTTAACTCCTAATAAAAGAAAATTTTCGCAATGAAAAGTCGATCTGGTGAAAGAAAGTAGAGTACAAAAGTAGAAAAAAAAAAAAGAAGAAAAAAAGCCTTTTTCTTGCACTACCTGGTAGTCTGCGAGGATGCGTATAGCAGATGCCCTCGACTTCCTCAACAGTGGGGATGAATTCATTAATGAAGGGATGAGATTTTGCGTTCCCATTCCCAACTTTCGCAATCAAATGATAGAGCAGCTCTTGATCAGATGGATCAAATTTCACACCTTTAGGTAAGCCAGGCCACTCGTGGACAACCTGAAACACAATAACTAACATCAGCAAGTCACAGTTAACAGGCAACTCTTTCTCCACTCACACTTCCTGCTTATGGTGATTGGAAAATAGTGAGCCCAGCCTCTTAATCTCTTTTCAACCAAGAATATTAAAAATGCTTATGTTACACCTCATGACATAATTGTTATATACGCACTTTAGCTGACGAGACATTTCAACTTAGAGCCCTTTTGAGATATTAGGGACGTCAAACTAGCCATACACTACAAAGAAGGAAATTCTGTCATTTCAATAGCCTCTTGCTGACTAAGTGCACAAAAAAAACCTGCAATATACAAAATACTTTCTATGCAACAGTGTTAGCATGACTTATACTCAATAACGGACAAACAAAAAGTAGCATGAAGCAAGAAGCTACTGCTAATGCGACCTCTAGGGATGTGTAAAATGTACATACCTCCATCCCAGAACAAAACAAAAAAACAATCTGAATAGTTTAAAACCAATAACACCTTGGATGGAGCAACCTTACCACGTCGCCAAGAGCCCAAGACCAATCTAAATACACTACACTAGAAATAAAGAAATATTTTACTGATGAATATACCATTTAAACTTCAATGCACACTAACTTTGACCGTAGATCAGCACATTTTCTATCCACAGAGGAAAAAAACAAAGTTTGCAAAATGATATCTTACATCACTATTATCAATAATGTGCTTGCATTGAGGACAAGCTTTAGTCGGGTTGCTGATCAATTTGTATCGATTCGGATCCACTGGCTCAGAAGCATTTTTTATCTTCGAAGCAATTCTTCTGCTGTCAATCAGCCATGATGGTCTGCATAAAATGCATAAATATATAATCAGCACCACATATTCACATCAAAGTAGTAAGCAGGTTATTCAATAATTTTAGAGCACTAACAATACAATATAGAAATCAAAGGCACCTAAAGCAGAACAAACAATCGACAACTGACTGTGTACTGCTAGCATGGCGAGGCGTGCCACAGAAGATCACAATTTTTCTTGTGATAAATAGTAACAGATCAGTAAAAATGATTACCTATTAAGTTAAGAAGATGAGTTCAAGCATGGTGATTCAGAAAGCCTGGTAAATAAAGTTCCTCGTCTCCTATAACCTAAATCAATTTTCGAACAAACCTGTGCACCATTGTCACTAAACTACCTTTTTCTGCGATATTTATTCACTTACACGTATTCCTCACCAAATACTTAAATCAACAAGTGAAAAAACTAAACACAACTAAACAATGTTTGACCATATAATGGCACAAGTAAACCTACGCATAAAATGGTATAGAGAAAAGATGGAATTTTTACTAGTTCTTTGTTCTCAAGTTCAAAAAACAAAGTCACCCCGAACACTACAAATTCAACCGCAGTATATAAACAGAGAATCGAGCACAATTACTACGACGCGAGACCAAAGCAAGCGCCTTTTCATTATCGTCAAAGCAAATAACATAAAAGAACAACCTTTACACATTTAAACCATTTCATCAACACCAATATCGACCTCATAAAGATCTCCGAAGCTCATTGAAGCACTAAAGCCCCAAATAGACAAATCCAAGCACGATAAGATCGAAACAATCCACCACCAAAGAGGCGACGATCATTGAGAGAGAGAGAGAGAGAGAGAGAGAGAGAGAGCAACGAACCCAGTCATCGCTCGAGGCCGAGATTCGAGTCAAGGGGGATCGCAAGCTACGTTGGATCGATCGCGTGATTATCGGAGCGGTGAGGATTGGGGATTTAGGGTTACGCGGGGAGGAGTCGGGGAAGTAGAAGCATCGAGAAAAAAAAATTAATTTTTGAAATGGCGTTGACGGGGGAAGAGATCGCCCCTCCGTTGGATTTGACTCCAAACTGGAAAGAGAGGTTAGAGACTTTTTCGGTAGAATGGTGTTATTATTATTGTTATTATCATTAACAAGGAGGGTTAACTATACTTTAATTATCCATAAATAAATTATAATTTTTTTACATTTATTTTGATGGAATATTTTTGTTTATTATCGTATAATAATTAATTTAGCTGCTAAATCGTATCTAAGTGATAATATCGGTGTTTCGATTTAGTTACTGACTTACTGTGCATTTGATGAAGGTGAAAGTGACGATTACATTATATTACTGGTGAGGTAGAATTTATTTCTGTTTGACTATTACAATTTCTGAAATTCTAAAAAATTAGAATTCTAATTTTTTAAATATGTTGTTTAATACAATAGTTGATAGAAACTTAATTCATTTGAAGGAATTTAGTAAATTTTTTACAATGCAAATGACTCTTAGGGTGCGTTTGGTTCGCATTATGAAAGATTACTAGGAATAAAAGACATCCGAGAATCTTATTCCTATTTATCTATTACTAAGAATGTGAAATTTCTGTGTTTGGTTCGCACGATAATATTTATTAGCCATGTTATTTAATATTACAAAAAATATATAATTTATTTATTTATTTATTTATTTATTTATTTTTAAATAATGTTACCAAAAGTTTCAATATTTTTTTAGAAAAAAAGGAGAGAGAGTATAAGTTAGAGAGAGAGAGCATAATTAAAAAAATAAAAAGAAAAATATAGTCGAAATTAGAGGGAGTGAGAGAGTTGAAATTTTAGAAAGAGAGAGAGAGAAAGCTTAGTTTAGAGAGAGAAAAAAAAGTTGAATTTTGGAGAGAAAAATAAATTTAGAGAAAGATACAAGGTTAGAGTGTAAAAAAAAATAATATCAATTAGCCGGCGGGTAGAAAGAAAGAAATAGATTAGACATATTATAATTACCCCAATCTATTAATATGAGGATATCCACCTTCCCTCAAGGGAATGAGATTAGTATTTTGGAGTGGATTTTATTTCCAAGTGAATCCAATATTACGAACTAGATTACTTAGTGCGTTTAGCCAAATACCGTCATATTTTTTTATTCCCATTGAATTACTAGGAATCTTTAAAAGATAGCGCGAATCAAACGCACTCTTATACAAATCTTACAACTTTAAATCAGATTTAGCGAGAATTTTTTTTATTATTAGTTACACTTTATCAACAAACCAATCGGTTGCATTTTCTTTTTTATTGTATGTATAATATTGGAGGACGCAATGAAAAGATTAATTATATTAAAATAATTTATGACTTATTACCAAATAGTAAAACAGAAGAGAATTCAGTATTACTTCTATTTAATTCAAACAAAAAATATATATTTTCGCAAAAATTAGTTAATTTTATCTGAACTAAATTTTATTAAATATTATTTAAATTCAGTGCCGAATGGATAAGAAAAAAAAAAGTGAGAGAAATACCATGACAGATGAATCAATTACTATGTCACTACAGGAGCAAATTTGATTAGTTAAGGATGGATGATGCGGTGTCACCACCGTATTTTAAAATTTCTTCTTCGAGAGCTACCATTTCATCCCACCGTTAGTTAAAATATATGAGATTTGATATAATGTTTCAATTAAAATAGTTCAATAAAAAAAAAAGTTCAATAATTTTATTATAATAAATATATATATTTTTTAATGGTTGGTATCCGAGGTTCCAAATTCGAATTTTAGTTCATTCACATTTCCAACTAAATTTATTTATAAATAAAATGAATTAAGTGAATAGCATCCTATTTATCTCTTAAAAAAAAAAAAAAACAATACACTTGAAATTGTTCTTCAGGTGACTAATAAAGCATACTGGGACCCGCAGCCTTGTTGAATCACGGGTTTGAAATCCCAATGTTATGAAGTATGTAAGGCCTATTTGCTGCTTTTACAGGACATATTATTAATAGTACTATATAAATTTTGCGGCGATTTAACGGCTAAAAAATTACAAGCACGTATATTTCTGTGTTTGTAAAAGCACAAACTCAAAACTCTCCTCCCCCCCTCTCTCTCTCTCTCTCTCTCTCTCTACATATGCATTGGGATGTAGAGGCGGTTGATGATTTTTTTTTTTTTTTTTATGAAGACCATAGGCCGTAGGCTTATACAGTTAATAGTAAGTTCGTGAGATCGACTATTCCTAGCGTAAATAGTAAAAAGCTTGATGGTTGGTATTGAGGATCCCAAATTCGAATCCTAATTGATTCATATTTTCAGCTAAGTTTATTTTTTTTAAAAAAAAAATAAAATGGATAGTATATTATCTTTTTCTAAAAAAAAGAAAAAGAGTTTTCGGGAAAATTTGATCTAATTAACAAGCAGTCGTAGATAACTAAACTCACAATCACCCTTTTTGTACGGAGAAAATACCTATAAAAGATGCAGGACTCTAAAATCTCTAATAAGTAAATACGTGATAGCAACGGCTTAATCAGCCAAAAATTACATAGTTCAGAGTGGTACATGGTTAGACATTGTCTATACTGATTGAGCCAATAATAGAACAAATTGTACTCATGAAACTAATTTTATAAATTAGAAAAAAAATGATAAGTTAATAATTTGTATAAAGATTAATATATTAATTGGGTGGAGATTATTTTATTTTTCTTTTTTTTTAAATTAAGTGAATGTAATGTGATTTTATATATGAACACTTTTAAATTATATTGACTTGTATAATTAAATTAAGTACTAGTAGTACTAATAAAAATTTATAATTTAGAAATATTATTATTTATTATTATTAATAAATAAAATTTTTATTAAGTGCTCATATATAAAATCACTTTACATTCACTTAATTTAAAAGAAGAGAAAAAAAAAATAATCTTCACCCACTTAACATATTAATCTATATAAAAATTATTATCTTACCATTTTTTTTTTCTAATCTATAAAAATGAGGCTAGATTTGGAATATTTTTCAAAAAGAGATTAGATAGGAAATTTTTTTTGTAAAGAGACTAGAAAAGTAAATGAATCTTATATTGGGAAAACTTCAAAAACCCCCCTGTGGTTTCGTGCATTCTCACTTTGCTACCCTGTGGTTTAAAACGTATCAATTTGCCCCCCTGTGGTTTCGTTTTTATCTTTTTATTATCAATTTTATTATTATTATTTTTTAAAATCAGTGACAAAGTTAAAATTAAAGGATACTAAAGTGACTATTCGATAAATATAGATGGTTATCTGAAGTTTTTTGTATATAATTTAACGAAATATTAACGAAAAAGCTTCCGAAAAGATAAAAATAAAACCACAGGGGGGTAAATTGATACGTTTTAAACCACAGGGTAGCAAAGTGAGAATGCACGAAACCACAGGGGGGGTTTTGAAGTTTTCCCTTTTTTTTAACCTGCACTGAACCTGTAGCCCGATTAAAGAGTAACGTCTAATCCAACTATGCCTCCGAATGATGAGATTGCAGAGAATTATTACAGCAAATAAAAAAGGTATGATGAAAAAAATATTTAATGTGTTTATATTATGTTGTTTAGATCATAATAAGTTTTTTTGAGAATAGGTAGTACGCTACTTACTTCATTTATTAAAAATATGAATTAGACTACAGGAGTGAGACAACCAAGACCTCAAGAGGGGAAAAAAAAGAAAAATCAGTTGCAAGAGCTTGCTTATTGCTAAAACAGGGTCAAAGAAAATCCTTCCAATAGTCAATCAGTTGCTGGAGCCTGTGCACCGCAAATACTGGGTCAAACTGAATGTGCCGAAAGATAAGGTTGTTTCTGGCCTTCCAAATAGTCCACTAGAATAAGTTATAATATAATTTCTGTGAATACTGTTATAAATAAAAAAGTATGTGTTTATATGCCTTTATTCTAATTTTTTTTTTATCCAACAATATTAGATAATCTCCAATAGCGTTTATTCAGTGAACGTGAGTCCCAGTTTCAGAAATTTGAGGGTCTTTTTATATCAAAACCAGTAAATAAGATTACAAATTAGCTCATTTTTCATTCTATTTCATTTATGTTTTTCAAAACATCCACCATAAGCGCTCCATTGTGACCCCTCACTCCAAGGCCTTCGACAAAGCTAATTAAGAGAGAATTCGTCTTATGCACTAATCTCTTACAACTTTATCTTCCAAACTCCGTAAATCGCGGAACGTAATTTCAGCGGTGGTTAGCATGCATGTAATATCTCTTGTTCCCTCTCCTGAATCTGTGGCCCAAGTTTCGCTGGTCGAAATTTTGTTATGTTTACATGCTTACAAACAAAATTGACGGACAAGATTAGTGTGGTTCATTCGTAACAGGTTGCAAATGCTATTTGAGTGTAGCTGTTTGAAAAATATTATATTATGTAATGTTCAGCACGAAAGATTAAATTAAGCAAAGTAAGATCCTTAGATCTTTGGACCAACTTTTCAGGCTAAGTGCCTGATTATAAAACAACAGCACTTCTTTTGATTCTTTATTCAACTACTCTTTTCCTCCTCCAATGACTAATCTTTATCTTTACACCAATTTCCACCATAAAAAAAAGATAGAATAAATTAAGTGATCGATCTAATCCTTAATCCAAATTCCAAAGCATGCAGTGGCCTTGTATGGGTGGTTGAGGTGGTAGTAACTTTCACTAAATTAATCCACTACTTTTGACCAAACAGTGTTGTGCACAAGGCCATCAATTATTTGGCTCCTCCACTTATAAAAGGAGTCCATGTACATGCCTTAGCTTACAATTCAAGCCTTACTTTCCCCACACCTTTTGTAACTGGCTATAGCGGAGAAAATGGCTCAGGGAAGGGGCAGTGCAAATCACATTGTAGCTCTTGGGGTTTTGCTTCTGCTTTGCATCCTCATTAATGGCCCGTTGGCCGTTCAATACCGTTGGCTGGACCAACGGAAAGACCTTCAAGGCAGGGGATGTGCTCGGTAAGTGGCTAAGCTTCTGAATGCCTGTTTGGCCTAACTTCTGCTTCTGATGCTCAATGCTTTGTTTCGCTCCTTTGTTGATCATGTAGTTCTTGTATTTAATATATAGTATTGAAACTTAGGATCCATTGACTAAACAACATGACTAACTGAATGGTTGCTGCTTTTCTATCAACTCGCAGTTTTCAAGTACAATCCAAACATACACAACGTGGTCGCGGTAAACGCCGCGGCCTACAAAAGCTGCACGGTTCCGGCGGGAGCTAGAGTGTTCAAGTCGGGAAACGACCGCATCAGGCTCCGAAAAGGCACTCACCGCTTCATCTGCGGCTCCGCCGGCCACTGCAACGCCGGAATGAAGATCGCCGTTACGGTGGTTTAGTTAACCTGAATGCTTAAATTTTCTACATAAAGATGGTTATGTTTGTTAATTACTATGTTGTGGCGATGGTTGTGCTCTCAGCTTTCAGATAATAAGCTGTTTTATCTCGCTTGTTAGAGTTTTCAATATGAAAGATTGGAATTAGCTATCTTACCATTGAGTTGGGTGAAATTGTTGAGTTTTTCTTCTTCTTTTTTTTTTTTTTTCCATACTTTGTACCTTTTTTTTCCGCTGCCCTGTCTTTTCCCTCACTCCCTGCTGCAGCAGCCGCTTCCACCCGGATGCGATATCTCTCTCTCTCTCTCTCTCTCTCTATTTCCGTCATTCTCAAATCCTACGGCATCCTCGTCGTCGTTTTCATTCACGACCATACCTTCTACCACAGCCTCACCTTCGTTATCTGTGCCATATCTGAGCCTGTGTTGTTTTTACTGCTGTCGATGTCAACAAAGGTGTGAGTGAGATAGGAAAGAGGAGCGTGATGTCGACGTGAGGAAGTGGAGATGAAGGAGGAAGAGAAAGTGGAAGGAAAAAGAGAAAAAGGGAAGACGAGAAAAAGGGAGATAAAAAAGGAGAAAGATGAACGAGAGTGAAATGAGAGATTTTGATTAGTTTATAAAAATTTAATCTAATCTGCAAAATTCAAAATAATCTATTTTTGTAAAAATGCAAAATTAGATAATTATTTATGCAAATTAGCACAGAACAATTCCTATTTGTGTGACAAAAATTGTTGGAAGTGAACCACCAGGATTATCATTATCATTATTATTATTATTATTATTATTATTATTATTATTGTTATTATTATTATTATGTCATGGGCTCGGCCCAGACCCAACATAATGCTAAATAGACAGGGCCCATCAGGCCCATAAGCTGCACCACTATAATTAATTGGTTCGTAAATCCAAAATTAGAGACATTTTTGGTTTTGCATTGTGTATATGCAGCTTGCGTGACAGGAACAGAAATTTCTTGGCTCTCTCTCTCTCTCTCAATTACCGAAGATAGTATAGTTGGTGTAGTCACTATAAAAGTGCCATCGAAGTAAAACTTTTTTAAAGAAGAATTATTTCTCTTCTTTTTTTTTAAAAAAAAATTTAAGATATTCTGAATAGTTTCTTGCTGCAGGAGATGTACAAATTTTAACCGAAAACTTATAATTATCGGGGAACGCATATTTCAACCTTTTATCACGTTAAAAGATCTTAGATATTCTAATTCAAATCTAATGGTTTTTGGAGTAAATAAAATGAAATTACTTTAAAAGCAAAACCAATTTGACAATTGATGGGTGCAGGGACGAAGCTATGTGTAGGCCCAAGGTGGCCATGGCCTCCCTCAACTTTTTAATATTTGCTTAATGGTTCTTCAAAGTTTTTTTTTTTTGTGGACCATGAATAGCTTTGCCTCCCCTAGTTTTTCAATATTTACTTAATAGTATGGTGCCGACATAACTCTCTCTCTCTTTCTCCTAATCTGTATACTCTTTTTATGGATGAAAATATAATAAAAACTTCTTGCTTATAGAGTCTTTTATAATATATTTCTCTACTCTAAAAATTTTATTTAATAATTTTTTAAAACTTTTATTTATCTTAGATAACCTCTTTTATTTGACTAAATCAAAAATTGTACTAAATTTAATAGCTATGATAATTTTATTTACTAAAAAACTAAAAAATTAGTGTTAGTTTAGTAAAATTTCTAAGTTATTTTAATGTAATAATATAAATAAAATAATTAGAAGTTAAACATCTGAAAATAAAAAAAAATAAAGTTCATACTTATACATTATTTATTTAATTAATAATTTTTAATAAAAAAAATTTAAATAGGAAAAATTTTGTTTATTATTTATTACTAAATTTTCTATTTAAATATATTTTGCCCCCCTCAAGATTGAATCCTAGCTTCGTCCCTGGATGGGTGATTAAAGGTGCCGCGAATTAATTTCATCGTTGCAATCACTATCCATCCACAGCATGGATCGTTTGAGTATGGATGCTGACTTATAAAAGGGACCGGTGCAGAGCACAAGGCTCTATAAATAAATGATATGATCACGATGCGTTTTCAGAATATATAGATGAGAGTAAAATTTGAACTAAAATGAAATTCATTATTTCGAAACTTTTGTAGAATTTTATGTTTACTATACGGGTTATACGAGCTTAATGATTTTCTGATTTCGAGATTAATTGGAGGTTAATTTGAACTTTACTTCCAAAATAAATAAGCAAAGGTTTGCATAAGTACCTCCCAAACTCTCTTTTTCTCCCTGTTTTGACGTAGCTTAATTTGTACGTTTCGTAAACTCCAAAAATCCTACATTCCGAAGTGGGTATGATCATGGTAAGGGTTCATATAATTAATTAAGAATGTAACATTCGAATCTTGACTTATCAAAAACAAATATCACGTTACCAACTTCTCAAAAATTTATTATGAAATAAGGTTTACTTTATCCTTGGTGCAACCAATTTAGTTGATATTTAAAACTAAGTATGATAGTAACGTGGATGCAAATATTTGAAAGATATTTAATGAACTAGATTACCTATATTAATTTTAACACCACGTAGTGACGCGCTATTAGAAAAGAAAATTATTACAACAATTAATACAACTTGTTTCCAATTAGCACATATAATTGACCATGCCAACACATTTACGTGTATTCAATTTTCCTTCAATTATTCACCACCTCCCTAACCCTTAGCTGTATTGGATATTCCATTTTATCTTCTTTCATATAATATTGGTCTAAATAAGTTTGAAATTTTCTCTCTCTCTCTCTCTTTCATATGGGAATTAGACTTAGTCTACCTCACTTGCATGTAGCCGGATAATAGTTACAAAAAAAAAAGAAAAAGAAAAGGCCACTTACTTACTGTTGTACATATATCTTTGTTTTTTTTTATGAGAAAAATCGCATGAGAGTAAAAGTTTATTTAAGCAATATGAGACGATATAGAGTTAGAAAAGTTCTCAAAAAAAAAAAAAGATCACACTGTATATTTTTTGGTGGATAGGCTAATTAATCAGCTTGCATAGTATTTCTGGAAAAGCGAGAATTCCATCCAACGAGAAAGCGTGACGTTTGTCGACAATGGGCCGGAGTGTTTTGAACTTCGCTCTAGCGTCCAAAATGATCGACTCGGATTGATTAGACCTCAAGCGGATCGTTTTAATAATTAATGCAGGGTTAATGGTTTGCATCTAACATATATTTTTGTTTCTAGTATGCATTGGTTGCTTATTTATTGATTATATATCTACGTTGAAAATGAAAAAACCGAATTGCCATATATGTATCAAATTATAACCTCATCGTTTGCCTCTTAATCAAAGATCTAAAAATTAAACTAAAATTCGCGGCGTCGCCCATTAAGTACATATTAAGCTAATAATAATCAGGACAAAAGTAATTAAACTGTCGTTTGAACTTATAATTATTGTAGAATAAGCATATACAAACTATTTTTAAATTTTAAACAATATTTGAAAATTTAAAAGAAAGCATTAATTACAAAATGGGTTTGGTTGTAAAATATATTTGCCAAATCTACTAAGAAAAAAAAAAAAAAGACTTGAAGGAGAAAGAGGTTATAATTAGATTTTTGTTTGAAAGATCGAACCCACAACAAGCAATTAAAATCGTAATAGAAAAACAAAAAATTTAAGTATTCGGAATTATAAATTTATTAGTTTATATCTGTGGTCCAAATTTGACCAACGTGTTGGCAACTAAGGTTTACGTAGTCAAATCGAATTAAGCGAGGCCTGCGCTTTTGTCCTTTACGATCGTTACGCAACCTCTATCTTAAAATTATTAATATATTATTTGACATATTAATTTTTTATTTTTATTAAAAATTATTTAAATTTATATCCATCTTAAAATGAAAGGCGTAAGATCTTCTTCTACCTTTTTAGTATACAAGAATGATTTTTCTGGGTCTAACACCAAACAAATTTTATTATATAACGTAACAAGATGAGAGATCACATCAAGAATTCGACAGAAAATTATATTTAAGGGAAAATATAAAAAAATATTAGTAAATTTTGATTCAGAGTGATAATATTTGATTAGATTGTTAGTTTTTTCTGTATAGAAAAATTGTTACGGAAAAAAAAAAAATCACCAAAGGTCGTTTTTAATAAAAGAGATTCTCGTCAGTTTAAAAGTGTGTTGGTGTCACCTAAAAAAGAGAATGAAAAAAAAAACGTGAAAGTTAATTGCAAAACTAGTTCCCCTACTTAATTCTACACAATTTTTATTTTAGTTTTAAACCTTTGTTCTTAGGATCAAATCTCTAGTTTAATATATGTTTTAACTAAATCCACGTCCTTAAAAAAATCATTAGCTTTAATAGAATTTAGGACGTGGTGAGGTTTGACGCTGACGAGGCATTTACATGACAAATATTGGTTGGCACTAACGTAATATTTTTTGCTTAGTTCACTGCATGATTAACTGTAAGACACAATATTTAGTATTGAGTGTTATCATCCTTTCATAATATTTTTACAACAACAAATAAAATATTTATTCATCAAACTTTTTTACGATATGTAATATACTCTAATAGCAATCGCAAACGAAGCCTAAGCATGGAATGCCTCCGCATTTGAATTGATAAAAACTTTAATTGAAATAAATAATAAAAAAAATTTTGACAACTATATTAAAAAAAAAAAAAAAGAAGCATGTCACGCTTTGGGACCAACATAGTAAATAACCCAATTAATAATGTCGACAATAACGATCTTAATTTTCGCATATGCTCCACAGCTACTTACAATCATGTACCACCAAGTCCCTTTCTAAGATATCATCGCCCCATCCCCAAACGCCGACACTTACATCAAGTCCCTTTCTGATTCATGTATTTTAAGATCCAACGTAATTTAAGTACAATAATATTAAAATTTTTCTGAAGTATAATTTTTTTATTATTTATTTTGATATAATTTATTTATTCTGAAAATTAAATTTAAATAATTTTTATTTATTTTGGTGTAACTTAATGCTAGTGTAACTAATTTTTTGAGTTCTCTTGTTTGTTTTGCTGTAAGTAAATGAATTTCATTGCCTCCTAAGTATAATTGTAAATTTACTCCCACAAAATTCAACACATTAAATAATTAAATTCTACATTATTATTTGAAGATAATCCTAACTCATTGTAAAGGAGGTAATTCTAATTCATTGTAGAGAAAAGTAGGGTTTAGGTTTTAGTATTTAATTAAATTTTTAAAAAAGCTTGAGTGTGGTAGAATTTGAGTTCGACACTTTAGAGAAAAAAGTCGAGAATAGGTGAAATGGAGATCTAACGTAACTTAAGTTATATTATTTTTTTGACTTACACTAGGGCGTTTGGATTGACGAATCTGTAGATCCAACGTAACTCAAGCATAGTGGTGTTTGAGTTTTCCTGAAGTGTAATCATTTTCTATTGTTTGTTTTGACGTAACTCGTACCATCTGAAATTTAAATTCAATTACTTCTTCTGTTTGTTTTGATTTATTTGGTGTTGATGAAATTAGTTTTTTGAGTTCTATTATTTATTTTGATATAAATAAGTGGATCCCGTTATCTCCTGAATATAATGGTAAACTTACTCCTATAAAATTTAATTTATTAAATAATTAAGCTTTTTATTATTATTTAAAGATAATTTTAATTTATTATAAATAAGATAATTCTAACCTATTATAAAGAAAATGGAGTTTAGATTTTACTATTTAATAAATTTTTCAGAAAAAGTTGAGTATGTCAGAAGTCGAGTTGGGTATTTTCGAAAGAGAAATCGAGAATAGATGAAGTGGAGGTCTAACGTAACTTGACGCTATATTTTTTATTTACACCAAAACAAATATTGAAAGTAATGAAACTTAAGTTCCATCCCCTACTTATATCAAAACAAATGGCCTCTAGGTGAAAGTGATGAAACTTGAGCTCCACCAA
Source organism: Ananas comosus (assembly GCF_001540865.1). Lineage (NCBI taxonomy): Eukaryota > Viridiplantae > Streptophyta > Magnoliopsida > Poales > Bromeliaceae > Ananas > Ananas comosus. Next base: position 13,227,710 of record NC_033626.1, on the reverse strand, counting down.
CCTACTTGTACCAAACCAAACAGCCAAATATTTTAGTCACAACAAGCTAGGACCCATCAATTGAACAATACTTAATTCTTCTCTCCAGCCACCCATGTGCGGCTAATTCCGCGTTCCATCTCAAACTACTACTCCTATAAATACAGCAATTCCGACCCAAACTCATCGACTCAATCTCTCTTATCTATCTATCTCTCTCTCTCGTTTATCCCTAACTGACTATATAGCCTAATATACTTAACAATGTCTTACCCGGCAAAGAAGGTCGAGGACGAGCCCGTGACCGGAACTCCGGTCGGCGTCAGCGCCCCCCCAGTGCAGGGCGCCGTCGGGGAGTGGTCGACCGGCCTCTGCGATTGCTTCGAAGATTTTGGCAACTGTAATTTCTTCTCCTCTTCGCCTCTTCTTTCTTGAACTTTGTGAAATGATCCTGTATTTTAACATGATTTTTTGATTTATTTTCGTACGTGTTGTTATTACAGGTTGCTTGACTTGCTGGTGCCCCTGCATCACGTTTGGCCGCATTGCAGAGATCGTGGATAGAGGCTCCACCTGTAAGTGCTTCCTCAATGCAAGGATATAGCTAGTAGATATCAAGTTCTTAAGGTTAATGGTTTTTTTTTTTCTTTTTCTTTTTTTTCTTATATTAAATGAAGCATGCGGAACGAGCGGAGCGCTTTACGCACTGATAATGTCCCTGACGGGTTGCCAATGGATATACTCTTGTATGTACCGGTCGAAGCTGCGGGCGGAGTACAACCTGCCGGAATCTCCCTGCTGCGACTGCTGCATCCACTTCTGCTGCGAGCCCTGCGCATTGTGCCAGCAGCACAGGGAGCTCACAAACCGCGGTTTCGACGTCGCCTTAGGTCTCTCTCCCTCTCTCATGCCTCTCTATGTTTGAGCAAAGCTAGGCAAGGCAAACGAACACATTTTGGATCATAAACAGTCGACGGTTTTTTGAGCTCTCATGCTTTATTTTATCAAATATAAATTGAAAGACTTAAGCTTTTGGAACGGTGGTATAAATTGTAATGTGTTTATGAAATCCTTAATCAATTTAGAATGGTTTAGTTTTGCTCTATCTAAACCAAATACTAATAGTAGATCAAAACTTTGATAATACAGGGTGGAATCTCAACATGGAACGGAGGGGAGGCGGAGGAGCGGTCAACCCACCGGGCATGCAGCAGGGCATGACTCGTTAAAAGATGCTTTAAATTGTGTCCCAAATCTCCGGTGCCCGGTGTTACGATATTTACGCAAATTGCCCTTATATGTATATGGTTTGGTCGTGTGTGTGCATCTGTTTACCAGTTCGCTTTGATTTGTTTTTCGTTTATTTCGTTTGGTTTGGATTGAAGAGGTCCGATCTCAATAAAACGAGTACGTTTTCTTCGTGTATCTTTTTATGAAATTAATTTAAAATTTTCTAACTACTTAACGCTTTTCACTTCAATTTAACATGAAAAAAAATGATGGTATAAATGGTCATTCCTACCAAACAGCTAAAAAATGGTATGAAACAGCTTCTTTTTTTTTTTGTGCCTACCTGATCCCAGTTAATCGTTTTATTTTTATTTATTTTTCATGTAACACCATACATTATTAACATTACTGTCAATTTCGTAATATTTTTAATAGGATAGAAATCATACCGAGATTTACTGGTCCAAACTACAAAAAAAAAAGAAGAAAGCCCAATAGTGATGCGAATTTTCAATTGTTCATTGACATCTATGATACACGAACTCCCCTATTCTTACAAGAATTTAACTCACTCATTTTCCTTTTATCCCTCATTCTTAAGCTGAAACATTCATTTCTAGATATAATAAATAGTTAACACTGGACTTAAGCTTCAGGAGAAACCTATCTAAGACAGAAGCTTCAGCAAAAACCTTCACCTTCAATTCATGGCATAGGGTAGATGTACTTCACATCAATATTGACCTAGACCACATAATTGGTTGTCGTTAGGGGTGGAACTGGGCCCGGGCCTAAACAAGGCCTGGCCTGATGAGTCATGTTTGGGCCGGGCTTTGGATATTAAAAATATAACTTTAGTTCAGCCGAGGTTAAAAATTTAGGACCGAAATATTTTAGGCCTATTTGGAGATATCCAAGCCCTGCCCGAGCCCGACCAAAAATCAGGATATATTAATTATCAAAATAAAATATTTAATTATATATATATATATATATATATAGGCTAGGGCTACTATACTCTTATGAGTATAGAACCCCTTGTACTCATAAATTTTTAACCGTTGATTGATGAGATGTGTGGTTAGGATGATGGTGGTCCCCACTTAGAATGATAGTGATCCCTTAGGGTTGAGTGGGTAGTTGGTTGAATAGTATGATCTAACAGGTAGAAATGATTCATGGAATAAATCTAAAGGCCGAAACTTATGAGTATAAGGAGCCAATACTCATAAAAGTATAGTAGCCCAGACTATATATATATATATATATATATATATATATATATATATATATATAATATATATATAATATATATATAAATTATGCTATTATACTATCAATAGTACCAAACCCTTGGTACTATTGAGTTTTCGGCCGTTGGATGAAAGGATGTGCGGTTAGGATGATAGTGGTCCCCGGTTAAATTGTAGTGGTCCCCTAGGGTTGAGGGTGGTTGTTACTAGTATAATCTAACGCGGTGGAAATGATAAGCTGTTAGATCTAACGGTAGAAAACTTAATAGTACCAAGGGCTTGGTACTATCAATAGTATAGTAGCCGGACTCTATATATATATATATATATATAAGGGAAAAATGATGTAGTATATCATATATAGTATATATTGTTATTAATGATATATATATTTATATATATGAGGATATATTATACATTAACAAAATATTTAATTCCATATTAGGATATATTAAATAGTATTATTATATATAATTAATTAATTCTACATATCTATAAATAAATATATTGTACATATTATTATATAGAACTAATTAGTTATCTACATAACACTTACTAAATATATATTATTTTAAAATTTTTTTAAAAATTAATTAGACATTCTATGTACATAACTTAAGGATAAAGGTAAAATTTTAAAATACCATAATGCTCGTTTAAAAAATCACATATGCCCTAATTAATTAAATGTTTTATACTTCTATTCTTACGTGAGAAATTCCTATCCTACATAAGTGGATAATTATTGGTAGACATTAATGGTATTATATTTGGTGTTAGATACAAATTTTTTGATGTGATCAAATCCCAATAAAAATAAGTATTTTATTTTAATTTTATACAATAAAAGCATTTATGCATTATATAATAAATGCATAAAATGGGCCTCCACAAAGTCCGATGAATATTCGGCATTGGGCTGGAGTTGGGCCGGGCCTTTATTTTTTTAAAAAAGGCAAAAGCCCAACCCAAAGCCTAATATTTTTTTTTGGGCCGAGCTTGCACATAGTATTATCCAACCAAACCTGGCCCAGTTCCACCCGTAGTTGTCGTGCATCGGCTTTTTTAGAAAGATTGAACTCTGCAGCTGATAAATGAACAAGACCTATCTATGTCTCTGAAACAATCTGCAGTGTGTGAATCAGCCTCTTTAACTGGTTCAAGATACCAACCAGAATAAGAAGTAACTTATACTAGGAGGAAATGTTTTTTTTTTTTTTCCTGAAATGTATTTTTAAAGTTATACAGTTTGAAGAGAAAAAGAAATCAGCATGAGTAACAACCAATATTCTACTACAGACTAAGGTCAAGAAAACAGAATTAAGAGATTCCAAACATTGCGATGCAATCATGTAAAGATGAAAATAAGATTTCAGGTGATCAGATCCGTTTTAGAAGGCACAATAGGAGAGAATGGTTAACTAACTGACGTTTAGGTACTAAACATTTATATCTAGTCACATAAATAGTCATATTTACTTCGTGCATCAAAGCAGATAGAAATACTATAAGAAACTCTCAGTTAGTGCCGAAATCTGATAAACATAATTCAACAGAAATAAAAAAGACGTGTAATCGGAAGTGCATGTAGCTGACGCCAGCAGAGTAAACCTAAGAAGCAAAATGTATGCGAATTGAGTGAGTGATACCTTTCGGCAAAGTGCGGACTCACTCTGCTTAAAGTCTTTAGCAGCCCATTTGCCGCATGCTTCTTGAACCCTACAAGCAAGAGTTATACAAATCAACGACTCGTTCATATATTACCTAATTAGAAAAAGAACAAGCAGATATTGAATAGGTTAAATATGTTGGACATACCTACATAATTTGTCTGATTACAGATTGATTCTTCACCAAACCAACACTTTTATAAATTCCAGCAATAGATAATGATATTCACCAAAAGAGGGATTCTCCCAATTCATCCAAAAACTGATACTGTATGTCATATGTTGCATCCATAGGACTTGATATAGATCATCCTACTCTGCACCTAGCGAGATTTGGAGTGCAAATTCTAAGGCGAATCACATAGTTGAACCACTCTGGATGTTTAGATGCATAATGTCATGGGCGCGCATGATCTGCTCCAAGAGTGAACAGTTCAGATTGATTTCTCTGATTCCATTAAACATTGATTTAAGCCAAGGTTGATGCTCCGTCGCAAATCGGTGAAATTCAGCTGAAACTTCAATGATCAAATTCAAAACCGTACCTTCGTTTCGTCCCCACAATTTGATCACCGGTTCTCAATTCTCATCGAAGAGAACTTTATAAAACCTCTTCCTCTCCTCCCTCTTTTCCACAGTATCCAACGCCGACACTTGGTCACAATCCTCCTCTTCTTTCACCTGCTTTGAAACAATCTCCCCTCTCTTCCTCCTCTTCTCCAAATTCGCAAGCTGCCGCCGCCTTGAAGTGCTCCAGCTTAACAATGGAGAGCTTCTTATACAGTGTTAGAGAGAGAAGCTCGTGGACGACTCCGACCGCGCGCTTCTCACTATCCGCCATGGCGGGCGATGCCGCCCAATCCTCGGCGTAGGGCGACACGTAGGGGGTGCCCTCGTTGAACTCGTCGAAGCGCGCGCGCGATCGGACCCAGCTGTGGGGGAGCGAGCACACGAAGCGCGGCGGCGGCGCCTCCGCCCCGCTAGCGGCGGCGGCGGCCTCGACGGCGGATACGGCGAGGTCGGGGGCCCAGCGGGCGAGCTCGATCTCCATGGCGCTGCAGGGGCCGTAGGGGTTGACGAGGCGGAAGAGGTCGGGGTGGTTTGGGAGGAGGCGGAGGAGGTAGTCGTCGGGGAGGCCGAGGGCGCGCTTGAGCTCGCCGAGCTTCGCGACGCGGATGCGGCGGTCGCGGGCGAGCATGAGGAGCTTGGCGAGGCGCCGCGCCATGGCGGGCTCGGACGCGTCGAGCGCCGCCTCCTCCTCGGCGACGAGCGCCGCCATGCGCTTGGTGAAGCCGAAGAAGAGCTCGCCATCGCCGCCGCCGCCGCCGCCGCCGGGGTCGGGGAAGGTGTCGAAGCAGGAGGGGTACTTGCGGAGCCAGTTGAGGGCGCGGCCGCGCTGGTCTAGGGTTTTGTACATGCGCTGGAGGGATCGGACGGGGGCGACGCGGGAGGGGAGGCGGAGGAGGAGGTGCTTGATCTGGTTGTTGACGATCCAGCGGCGGTTGCGGAAGAGCGCCGCCTCGAGGGCCGGGTCCTTCTTCATCGACCACACGGCGAGGCCACGTCGTTGGAGGAGGAGGAAGAAGAAGACGGAAGGGGAGGAGACTAGGGTTTGGATCGCGGGCTTCGTCTTCGTCGCCATCGCCATGGTTGATGATGGAGCTCGGAGCCTCGGCTTCGAATGATGATCCTATTGGGCTCACTTGCTTTTTTACATTCAACCATTTGGGCTGGCCCGATAATTTGGTGCACGTTCGGCCCAATTTACTGTAAAGTAGAAAATCGTTAATCATATAGGCCCAGCGTACAGTAGAGGCGGAGATGCTTAAACTATGGGCGCGCAAGGGGTTTACGGATTATGAGGGAGAGCATATTCGGTTCCGGTTGGTGGAGGAGGTCTACGTCATGACACACTTATACCTCGTCAACTATCTCAGTCTATTATATATATATTTTTTAAAAATATAATAATAATAATAATAATAGTATATTTTTGAATTATGCTGAAATAGATAAATTTCAAAAAAAATTTCTAATAGGCTAAAAATACCACATCAATAATATAATTGTTACATTCTATATTTTTTTCGGTAGATAAGCCAACTGCTGAATATCGTATTTAACGGAGCAAATAGAAATCGACCATAATAGCTAATAATGCAGTGCGCTATACATGCAAAGGTGTAGATCATTTACCTTTCCGCATAGGAACATATCCATTGAGCAAAAAAAAGTCTAATATATGATAGTTATATTATTATTAGTGTGATATCTCTAACCAATCAAATTATATTCTTAAATTTTATTTTATTCTATTATAAATTTTAAAAAATATTTTTATTATATTTATTTTAAAAAAAATACAATTAGTAGATTATAAATGATACGGTGGGACTGTTTTATTAAAGACTTCTGTGAGCCACTCGCCAATAATCCAGTTTAGCGCACGCGACCTGCGACTGTGGGCCGCAGGGCTTTCGTCACTCGTCAGCTTGAAGAAGCTCTCTACCCACTTTTTCTTTTGCCCCGACTTCTTACCTTTTCGAACTCCGTCCTCGGTGAGAATTCTTTTCCCAATCGTTTTCATTTTATCTTTCAATTGCTTTCGATCTTATTAATTCCACTGCAAAATTCTCAGTACTCGCTTCTTGGTTTTTTTTTAGTTAATATAGTATTTATTCATCAGCCTTGTGCGAGAAACGCAGTGTTTTGAGGAACTTTTACATTCTATGTCCTTCGGAATGATCCAAAATCCAGTTTTTATGTTACACTTTGATCGAAATCGACTGCGATCGGAGCTATTCTGATCGATCATCTTTTGTAGCTAGGTTCCGGTTAATCTAACCTATCGACGCAATCTATCACTTGTGGTCACTCGTTGTCGAGCCCAATAGAACACGCCGGTGATCGCTCGTTGTTATTATCAGAGTGGCTTTTACTATGTCGAAACTAAAATTCCTTGAATCCACTTTAAGATATCAATATCACTGTTGTTTCTTCTTATCCTCTATTGTCCCTTTTGAAATTGATTTCGCCATTGATGCGGCATACGTATTTGTAGAACTCATAGCAAAAGATTGCGATTGTTTAGCAAAGATCCGTGCTTCTTAATTGTCGACTTAGTTTAGCAAGTAGTCTTTTGGATAAAAGTACATATGAATTTTTCGCTACGTGATTCTCGTGTTAGAAAATGAGCGACGAAAGTGGGACTGCTGAAATTGGCAATCGGTCTGTTCCTCGGCTGAACGAAAGAATTCTGTCATCTATGTCGAGGAGATCAGTAGCTGCACATCCTTGGCATGACCTCGAAATAGGTACTTTGTTTAACACAATCTCGCGACTGGTCATTTTTAGTGGCTTGGTATCAGCTTACAAGTTGTGAGCTACAACAATTGCAGGTCCCGGAGCTCCTACTGTTTTCAATGTTGTAAGTTTCTTTTCTTTTTTTTCGTTTAATCGTTTAGCACTCCGGGTATTCATATTCTCTGACATCGTGATATTGCTTCCCTTTCCAAACAAGATTTCCCCTTTTTTTCAGCGAACTTAATTTTCCGATCATCATGAATGGTTATTGTTCCTAAATGTAAATTTATGTTTTACAGTTTCAAAGCTGGAGGCGAATTAGCCTAATTTAACAAAATTTAGATGCAATTGACATACTTTAATATCAGAACATGCTGAACGGTAATTTAGCCGAATCACTTAATAATGTTTCCTATGCCGAAGTATGATTTGCATCGGTCGACTGTTTCAATGATGAGGACTTCATAGAATGTAAATTGCAGTTTTTGCCTTCACATGCATCGTAAATTAGTTTAAAACATAAAGTATCACTAAGTAGAACAGGCATGCACTTCATTACATTTGTGTGCTTCTCTTACTGTAAGTTGCCCTTTTCGCTTACAATGAACAAAAGCAATGTTTCAGGGTTATATTTACTTCATCTTTCCTTCTTGTCCCATGTAGGTTGTGGAGATAACAAAAGGAAGCAAAGTGAAATATGAACTCGACAAGAAAACCGGGTTAATAAAGGTATGCACAAGTTTTATCACGCCGCTTAGAACTCAAAAGTAGACTCTCTTAAATATTTCCTTTAGTGATCATATAAGCCCCTATATTTTGTTCAGTTTTTAGTTTTTAGGAAGCTTTCCCATATTACTGCATTCCAAAGGATACAACAATAATTGCATGCTGTCCCCCACCTTACTAAGTTGTCAAAATATTTCCTTTTTCCCCATATAGTAAGAAAGTTGCATTAGGACACCCTGTTGTATACGTATCATCAGAACTCAAATCACTTTTAACAGGCAAAATTCATGTTATTTCTAAGAAATGTAACTTTGTCGATGAATCCAGGTTGATCGGGTCTTGTACTCATCAGTCGTCTATCCTCATAATTATGGTTTCATACCTCGGACGCTTTGTGAAGATAGCGATCCGATGGATGTTCTGGTCCTGATGCAGGTTGGTGAGAAACTTTTTATCACTTTTTGACACCTACAATCTTAAGCATGCCGAAGCTATGTATGTGTAAAGTCTTAATATTGACTGTAATGGGTATCTATCTGTTCTTCCATGCTATCACGCTCAGGAACCAGTCATTTCTGGTTGTTTTCTTCGAGCCAGAGCCATCGGACTTATGCCCTTGATTGATCAGGTAAGGTGTTTTTCTAGTACTCTGAACAAAAATGTGTAATTGTATATATTGTTCATGTTCACGAATGCATGCGTGTATTAATTGTGCCGTTGACCTTGTAATAGGGGGAGAGAGATGATAAAATCATTGCAGTGTGTGCTGATGATCCTGAATACCGTCATTACAATGATCTTAAGGAGCTTTCTCCTCATCGCCTCGCAGAGATTCGGCGCTTCTTTGAAGATTGTATGCAACTTTTAGAAATTTTACTTCTTTTAACGTACGTAATTTGATACCATGATGATAATTATATACTTAATCAACAAATCTTAACCAATTTCAGATAAAAAGAATGAGAACAAAGAGGTGGCAGTCAATGACTTCTTGCCGGCAGAAGCTGCCTTTCAGGCCATCCAGTACTCCATGTGAGTTCATAATATAATTTTAATTTTATTTCAATAATTAACACTAATTATATTCTGCTGCTTCTGCTTGCAGGGATCTTTATGCCCAGTATGTCTTGGAGACATTGAGGCGTTAATTTAAATTCGCAATCCGATGCTGATTCCGGATACATGACGATGAATAAGCATGAAATTACGTGACGATGAATAAGCATGAAATTAAGCTATGACTTGTTTGCTTGATTTTCCAAACTTATGCGAAACGGATGTATAACTTGTGCCATGTTTAGCTTGATTATTAAACTGGTGGGTGATGGAAAAATAATAACCCCCTACAAATATATTATTAACTTATACAATCTGTTCTCATGAACATCTTTGGAATGTATTTATCAAGTAGAAATATTTCAAATTTGGCTCAAACCTTATTGAAACTAAGCTTACTGTTATGGCTAATACATGATTAATACATTCAATACACTCGCAGAGATGTTAATTATTTGGGGATTAAATCATGTTTATCGGGTCATGCCTTGCTGCGTCGGTGGCGGCATCGGCATGGTTGGTGCTGCGTACCCTTGCTTCTCCATGTTTGCCAGCCATCCTGAAGGGGCAAAAAAAAAAAAAAAAAAAAGCACCAAATTAATCAAATTCCATCAAGAGCTACTAAAACAATAATGAAGTTTTTAGAACCTATTGTGTAGATTCTACAGGTATGGTGGAATCATAACTTTGTGTTATATCGCTTCCTATCTCTCGGATTTGGAAAGTGTGAGAAAGTCAAGCGATGATCACTTCACACGTAAAGGCATGTAGTTTGCTAGTGCTTTTTTTAATTTGAGTCAAAACTCACAGCTCAGAATACACCAATTACCAAATAAAAGTCAAGCCTCGTTATAAGTTATTTATTGCTTTGTTTGGATCCAAACTCGAAGCCCTGGATAGGTGTTACGAATTCGGAGTACTTTTCGATCATATATATATATATATATACGGCCCTATCTGGGCACCGAATTCTAAACAAGAGGTACTAGAAGTTTCATTGGTATTCTAAATTACAATAGAAGTAGATATTGTTAGCGCGTCTTTCAGAATAAGTTTAGAGAGGGAGATCGACAGATCTAACCAATTTCCATGTCGAAGCCGCGGCGCTTGAGCTCTCGGTATTCCTGGCAGAGGGCGCACTGCTCGCAGAAGCAGTGGACGCAGCAGTCGCCGCAGGGCCTCTTCTGCAGGGAGTACAGGGCCCTCATCTTCGACCGGTAGAAGCACGAGTACAAGCACTGGCACCCCGTCACGCACATTATCAGCGTGTACAGCGCCCCGCTTGTCCCGCATGCTTCAATTCCAAATTTTTCGTCGTCGTCATCATCATCATCATCATCATCGCATAATCATATAATTCTCCAAAATCAAAAAGAAAGAGAAAGAAATGGACATATTTGTAGCTGTAACTTGTGAACTTACAACTGGATCCTTTATCGACGATCTCCGCGATCTTGCCAAAGGTAACACACGGACAGAAGCAAGTCATACAACCTAAACAAATTTCAAAAACAGCAAACATAAATAAGCTCGATCGTGTATATTAGTTTTGTATTTGTTGCGAATTATAAATTTGAAAAAGAAGGGGGCTGGTATGTATGGTGTATGTAATATTATACAGTTGCCGACGTCGTCGCAGCAGTCGCATAGGCCGGTGGACCACGCCACGGATTCCGGCGGGGTATGGATTTCGAGAGCACTGGGCACCATCGACGGTGCGTAGTATTCGCTGTTGGTGCTCATCGGAAAACCCGTCGCGTGCGGCGGCGGATAATTTGGCTTGGATTGATACATGGCGAAAAAGAGAGAGGCGAAAAAAAAAGAGAAACGAGTGGAAACTTAAGTTGAAGGTGTGATGTCTCCTTTGCAAAAGGAAACAAAGTGTACATATATAGGCAAATGAACGGTGACGTGTAACCAATCAGTGCGTCCCTTCCGGGTCACGTCTTGTGTACACTACGTGCATCTCTACAATTGTGCACCGCCAGTGTATGCATCTTTTACTATATCTTTGATTCTTAATTTTCACCAATGAATGGACCGTGCATAAATGTGCGAATGCACTGGGTGCATCTTAGAATGGGGTCCATCTCCGACAACCGCGTTAGAAGAATCATACTGGTAGGTCCATTACTATTGTTAATTATTATTGTAAATTTGGATATATTAGTCGCTTTTTTTAAAAAATATATATATATATCCTTGGATATACTCTCTTTTGTAAATTGGATCAAATTAGCCTTGATTTGGACTTATTTAACGGCCGTACATTATATAGCGTAAAAATTATTATCTGAAATAGCTATCTCATAAATATATCGAAATTTAAACACGGTTTTCGCATTTGAAAGAAAAAAAAAAAAATGGTTCAAACATTCAGATTTGAGACAAATAATTTAGTTCGACATCTCTCTAAATTTCTCGGAGCTGCATTTTTATTTTAAAAATAGAAAGGTAAATGATATGCACCTAACAAATATAACGATTATCCAAGGGGAGGAAATTAACAGATAAAAATTTGAGCATCTTTTTCTGGGTCCTTGGTTTCAGTCCTGTATCATCATTTCCATGATGTTTTACGCGTACATTACTGTGGAAAAGACCACGAAGTAATGTAAGTATGTAAACAAGTTTACAAAACGTAAGCCACGGGTTTGTCATATCCTCCTCATAATTTATCCATATTTCCGCGTGGGTCCCGCCTCACTGTATTATTATTATTAGAGGGGGGACGCCTTTGTTGACTTGACCCAATGAGTCTCGGCGTTTTTAGTGGACACAAATCATCGTGCCAAAGTTTAATTTATGAAAAGGCCCCCGCTCAATTATTTTTTATACATTCAAAATTATTGTAATTATTACTTTATACTTTCTATTATTTTATATAAATTTAAAAACATGAAAAGTAGATAAATTAGGCAGCAAAATTTTAATAACTAAAATAAATTAGCATATCACATTATTTTACATTTCAATGTAATTCAATTGGTAACTCAAACATATATAAAAGAATTAAAATAAAGGAGATTATCCATTTTATTAATGCTATCAAAATTGATAGTTTACCGAGCAGTTTATTTAATTTATATTGTTTTATTGCATTATTTATAGATAATTTTATTTGTAAATTTTTTTTAAAATAATTTATAACTGAATTCAACAACTATTTCAAACTGCTAAATCTGTTTGAGATAATAATAAATAACTTACATAAATTTCTACGCAAGATGATAATTAATATAGGCCCTAAAGATTTTTTTGTGGCCCCTATCAATGCAAACTGCTTGCATTAAAGATGATGCATTGAATGCTAAAGCCCAAGTCGTCGCCTCATCTGTGGGATGCCTTTTGATGAGGGAAATTTCGAAGAATGTAGTAGTGTTTTAAACGAGGACTATATATGATCACATTGGTTTATTTTTATTTTTTAGAATTAATTCCATACAAATTTTTATAAATATAGTAAATAATAAATATATTTCTATAAAGTTTAATTTTTATATTGTTTCGAACTAGGCTGTAATACTATTAATAGCACCAAGTTATTCGTGCTATTAGTTTTTTAGTCTTTAAATTAAAAAATGTGCGGTTAGAATGATATGGGCCCCCTAGGGTTGAGTGGGTAGCGGGTAAAAATAATCAAAGGGTTAATCTAACGGTAAACTTGATAGCATCAAGTCTTTAGTGCTATCAATAGCATAGCAGCCGTACTCTATTGTTTCTGTAAAAGTTCTGATATTTTTAAATATGTCTATATCGTTAGAATCCGTTAGAAAAATTTAGTTAACCATAGATTAAATACTTAATCCTGATTAGTTTTTGTTATTTTTATTTTTTTATATTATACTATTATAGCTTTTGGAGAAATATATTTGTGATGACAAAATTAAAAATATTAATAGTACTCTAACGGTTTTGTAACAGTAACAAATCGGAGGAATATATATTTGAAAATAATAGGACGTTTGTAAAAATAACATATGAAAGTTGAACTTTGTTAAGATATATTTATTATTCACTATATTAACAGAAATATGTATGAAATTAATTCTTTTTTTTATTACATAATTGTTCGCAAGCTGAAAAGCAGTAGAGCTGGTTAACAAGTCAAACTCAAAATAGATTGTGATTCGGCTGTGATTATAATCCTCAGAAGATTTGACCTTTCGCTTCAAATAACAGGCTGAGAAAGAATCTACTCAACCGGATTCTTATTTGTTTGAAATTTTCTAAAAATATTTGAGATTGGAACATATAGAAAATTGGCTGGACTATGAGCCGACCAGTAAGAATTTTATTAATTTGATGAAATTGAAGATTACAGAGTAAGAACACAAGGCTTTGTTTACAATTTATAAACTAAGAACTACTTCTATGAAAAGTTGAAAATGTGAATAAAAAATGAGCGGTCTTGTATTGGGAAAGATCCTTGCTGTAGGTTATTTTCTACTAATTATAATTTTTTCTGCTTTTGAAATAGTTATGCTCCAGAATTTGGAACCTATGTATACCCCTTAAGATTAAAGTGTTCTGTTGGTTAGTCCTCAAGAAGAAGCTATTAACATCTGACAACCTTGCGAAGAGAGGTTGGACTGGTGATACAGCATGCGTGCTGTGCAGGTCATACGACGAGACTGTGAACCATCTGCTCGTTCAATGTGTCCTTACTAAGTTTATCATGGTGATGGGTGTAGAGAGTATTCAAGCGACAGAACTGGGAGACGATGTACTTCATATCTGGAATAGGTGGACGGTTAAGAAAGGATTACAGAGTACGAGGCATAGGCTCCCTGAATTGGCTGCGTGCTGGTGGATTATATGGAAGGCTAGAAACGATCCGATTTTTCGAAACATCCAACTGGACCCCCTCGTGGCGGTGTACAGGTTGAAAGAGCTGCTGAATTCCTGGGAGATAAGTGCACATACTTCTAGAAGCCCTAACTTCGCGTGATTACCTTTTTTTTTTTTTTTTTTTTTTAACCGCCTCTCTTTCGAGGCCCTGGATATCTCACCCATGTAGCCTAATTCATATTTTCAATGAATAAAGCAGCTAGCGTGCTACCTTTCCTCAAAAAAAAGAAAAAGAAAAAGAAAAAGAAAAAGAAATAGTTATGCTAATGACGGGATATATTGAACTCGCGTTGGTTCGGTCATCACAACTCTTCCTACATCTATTCGGTTTTCACAGCCGTTTCTTCTACAAGTGTTCTCGTCGCAACTTCTTGACCTGAACTTTATTTGTCCGCAGATGTCATGATCTTATTTGTACACATTAGCAGAGGCACCTACCATCTGGCATTTTTAAAAAAACATGCTCCAACAGTAATATTATAGTTAATTTTAAATTTTATTTAATTTTCAATTACCTATTCTTTATCATGCACGTGAACTAAAATATAATTTTTTTGAGAAAAATGAACTAAAATATTAAGTATTCTAGTCCCGTTGGATTACGCAGTAGATTGGATGAATTTTACCATTTGGTAAACTTTGTTTGGCGAGTACAAATGAGGATCTTCTCAAATATTGGTCGTTTACAAAAAAGATTTAATAAACTTTGATTTTTACATTTTGTAACGTTTCATGAAATCATTATGAAGTAGCACAAGAAAACGAAAGATAAAAAAAATTATAGAAGAAAAAAATGTGTTACATGAAAATCGGACCCCTTTATATCCTTATTTAGAATATTCTCTACTAAAACCGATGCTTTCGTGAAATATCATAGTGCCTTCAACTCTTTTTCGGCAAGTCCTATACATTACAAATATAAGTGGTCGACATCAAGGGAGAAAGGTTCGAGGCTAGGGTTAGAGTTCAACTCACTCGACGTTGACGGTGAGAGTGAGGACGGTGCGCTTGCGGGCTTGAAGGGAGCGGACGTAGTAGGTGAGGTCGTTGTCGAGAACGCCATTTGCCGTGCCCACAGGCTTCTCGGGCAACAATTCTTAGAAAATAGAAATTAATGAGAGAGAAGTCGAAGTAGCGACGTTACAAAGAAGGAATTATGAGATGCAAAGTCGAAAAGACATACGTTATGAAAAAAAAATTAATAAGACGGGAAACCAAAGAGGTAGACGTTATAGAGAAGGAAAGCCGAAGAAACCGCTTAGCCATTTGGTTCAAAAGAATGGCAGGTCAGGGTGAAAGATAGGCTGTCACGTAATAAGATTAGAAAAAATAATGTTAAGGTATAGATAGATTCGCGCATTGTGGGGTTCTTGTCGGCTAGATTATCGCATTCTAGGCCCACCAATTAACTCTCTCGTCCTAATATGATCGGCTAAAACTTAATCTACGCTGGTGCGCTTAGATTTAGCTTCAAGCGATGAGAGTCTCTTTGGATCTGCTTCAACTTTTGCAGGCGCTCCGTAATGAATGGAGGTCCGACTGCTTGAAGCTGGCGGCCTGCAACTACAAATCTGAAGATTCCATCCCCACACTACAGTGCAGACAGGCATTCGATCGCACCACTGGTCAAAGACTGGCCGCCCCTTGAATTGAAAAGGACAAAGAAAAGTGCAAATGGGCTGGACCTGGCCAGGTGGCCCAATAGCATAGGATGCGAAACACGAAGCCCGTGTCTCCATCCACACTTCGTGTCTAAATCTGAATTCGCGTTTTCAAATTCGAAATCTATTTACTTTATATTTCTAGTTGTGAATTCTTAGAACCTCACTAAAACGTGGACATGGAGGCTCAAATTTTCAACCTCAAAGATAGGCTATATGGTACCTCGCCTGTAGATGTATCATATTTTTCTTAAAATAGGCTCTCTGTGCTCACCATCTCAATGGAATACACCATATACATGATAAAAAGTCTAGTAAGTAATAGCACAGTAATTTTATATTAAAATATTATTATGTTATGTGAATATGAAAAATCGGTGACAGAATAGACTTTCTCATTTCTCCCGGGCTCCCGGCCCTTGAAACAGCCAAAAAATTAATTAGAATTAAAATTTTAGAATTTTTGTGTAATGAATAAATTCTTAGAAATTAGGGATATAATTTTGAAAGTTTTAAGTTAGTAGTAGATATGCTAAAATTTTGGAATTTGATATAGAGTTGGATTCAGAGTTCTTAATTTTGTTATAGATAGGATTCAAATCCTTCATGGCCTAAATTAGAGGAAGCCCTAGATAAGAATCATACTAAAAATTTAATGTGCATCACAAGATCTAACGGCTAAGACCGAATCCTGAGATTCCATATTCTCTCCATCTCTCTCTCTCTCTCTCTCTCTCTCTCTCTCTCTCGTCGCGGTATCGTTTTCGATTCGGTCTCCGAAAAGAAAGAGGCGGCTCGCGGGAGAGCGCCTTCCTCGCCCGCCACCTCCTCTTCGGAGTCCGCACGAGAGCGTACGTGCGCGCGACGGTGCGAGCGCCCGCACGGTTCCCCTCCCTGCGACCATGTGCGGCATCCTCGCCGTGCTCGGGTGCGCCGACACCTCCCTCGCCAAGCGCTCCCGCATCATCGAGCTCTCTCGCAGGTCCCCATCTCTCTCTCTCTCTCTCTCTCTCTCTCTCATCCGTTGAATCCCTCCAATCCCTCTTTCGATTCGTCTCTTTCCTCGATCTCGTTGGTTAAATCCTCGAGGAGTCGTTAAAACACCGGAAGCAACGTAAATCCATAGAGCAATGCGAAGGATTTGGGTGGTGACATCTCTAATTTGGTATAATATAATGTATAGAAATGATAAGGTGCATTGATTTGTCCTATGCGGGGTTCTCGATCTTTCTATCAATAAGATATGGTCGGTTTGCTTTCAAATTTCGTTCCTTTTTTTGTTTTTTTTCATTGCTGAAGATGATGGATAGGTAAAGTTGCGTCCTTTTAAAGATTCTGTTATGCTTAGCGCATGGTATGTGGATGCTGAAAATTAAAAAAAGCTTTTTTTTTGCAATATTTTGTGATGCTTATGATACTTTGGCTCTTGCTTGTGAAAGAAAAAAAATACGGTTTGGCTCTTGTTTGGTAATTTGCTTATCTAAAGAAGGCGCCGATTTGATGTGGGTTGGACGTCTCGCGGACTAACCGACGATAACAAGAGTATATAGGCCATATAAGCCCGTCCGCCGCTTTGTTCAACCATATAAGACTTTCGAGCTAACATAAAAAACACAAAAATGGAATGAGGAACCGAATGACGCCAATGTAGCCGATGCTTAATTACCAGATCGAAAGGCGCTTCTTGTAGCTAGGATGCAATCTGCATTTCACTCTTCTAATTTTTGTTTTCTGTCTAATAATTGCAGGCTGCGTCACAGAGGCCCTGATTGGAGTGGCATACACTGTTACCAGGATTGTTACCTCGCTCACCAGCGGTTGGCTATAGTAGATCCTACCTCTGGAGATCAACCACTATACAATGAGGACAAGTCAATTGTTGTTACGGTTCGTAGTCGATCTTAATTTGTATTCTCGATTGAACTGTGTTATACTACCTACATGTCTTTCCACGGTTATCAACCTGGGCATTCTGGCTTCATTATTGTGATTTCCTCACCATAATTTTCTTCAGCAGATTTTGAATTTTGTGTATGTTTGTGTAGCTACCGTTCTTTAACTTTATAGTATGATGCAGCTGAAAGTTTCATGCATCAGGTTAAAAAAAATATTACAGGTACAAGAAGATAAGAATTGTGGAAAAAAACTTCAAATGCTATATAATATTTGACAGTATGAAGAGCTCGTGATTCTTGCCTTATTTTCTTGAAGATTATGTATCTTGCTTTTTTTTAACCTGATGCAAATGGTAATTAATTGCTAATTGGTTTAAGGTGCTGCTATATAATATTTGACAGTATGAAGAGCTCGTGATTCTTGCCTTATTTTCTTGAAGATTATGTATCTTGCTTTTTTTTAGAATTATTTAAATGGTAATTAATTGCTAATTGGTTTAAGGTGCTGGCCTAAAATGAATTTAAGTTTGACTGAAACTGCTGATGATTTTTGGATTTTTGGAGTTAATTCCTGCCATTTTTGTCTTTGAAAGATTGATTTGTAAGTGTATTTACTCAATAATCCTGGAAAACTAGCTGCTTTTGTTTTCTCTTTTGGATGCCCTTGAAATATTATTAATATGTACTTTGCTTCTTGTAATGTTATGTTGTCCTACTATGTCTTTGATATCTTTTGATTGCTATTTTCAGGTTAACGGAGAGATCTATAATCATGAAGAGTTGAGAGCTAAATTGAAGTCGCATGAATTCCGGACTGGGAGTGACTGTGAAGTGATTGCTCATCTCGTAAGTGACAAAAACTTTCTGATATTCCTTCTCATATGCTCTCTTTGGGCGCCATAATTAATAAAATAAAATAGGAACAAGAATTTCGACTGTTCAAGTTTACAACAGATGTTTATTCAAGAATCTTTGTCTCATGCTTCTGTTTGTTGCTAGCGGCTAATAATGCTTTTTACTTTGATGTTTGAACTGTATATTTTGCAGTATGAAGAGTATGGAGAGGATTTTGTGGATATGTTAGATGGCATGTTCTCATTTGTTCTTCTTGATACTCGTGACAAAAGCTTTATCGCTGCTCGTGATGCCATTGGCATTACTCCTCTGTACATGGGCTGGGGACTTGATGGTATGTGCAACTCATTTTCCTGATCTAGTTAGGCTGTATTATTGTTTGGAAAGCCTATTCAGTTTAATTTCATTACAAACTGGCATACAAACTTTGGGCTCCTACGGTAAGCCATGGACAATATTAACAGCTTTGATTCCTGGAGCTTGTCTAAAATGGTGTGTATCCTAGATTTGAATTTTGGTGCTAAGTTTGTCGAGTTGATTTTCATTAGATTGATAAATGGGCATGTTCAAGACTGTAAACCAATGGATTCACTATAGATTTTGCTGGATTTTCAACTATGGAAGTTATCTAGTTGATTGGTTGAACTTCAATATTTTGCATTGTGTTAAACAATAGGTCATTGTGTAACTTAAATATTTGCTTATTTCTATGATATTCTATGTAAATCAGTTTACGTTTCGTATTTGCGTGCATATGTTGCCATTGTATTAGGTCAAAAGAAGCCCAATACGGAGCATCTTTATTGCAGTGCTAAGGCCTCGATAGCATGATATTTACAAAATAAAAAGGAAAGTTACAAAATTCATGTATACATGTAATACAGAGTTACACAAGCATGCTTGTGTGCATGTACATGCATTTTTCACTTTAAGGGATAAACGAAATGCAGAGGTCATTTTAGTATTTGCATCTTTTTTGATACTCTTCGCGGTTAGATAAAATTGTATATTTAGTAAAGATTCTATTACATGACGGGTAATAGATTTAACTACCGATCACATGATGGGATTTCTTTTCAGGTTCAATTTGGTTTGCTTCCGAGATGAAAGCATTGAGTGATGATTGCGAACGATTTATTTCCTTTCTTCCTGGGCACATATACTCAAGCAAAAAAGGTGTGAGCACTG
The DNA here is from genome assembly GCF_001540865.1 of Ananas comosus. Lineage (NCBI taxonomy): Eukaryota > Viridiplantae > Streptophyta > Magnoliopsida > Poales > Bromeliaceae > Ananas > Ananas comosus. The sequence goes on along the minus strand of NC_033626.1, from coordinate 13,208,043 downwards.
ATTTTATTGACTGAAACAGTAGTTGCTTTCAGTTCCAAGTTCTGGAAATTTTAGTTCCATGTCATCTTAGAGATGTCAATAGTTCCATATAATTTTAGAGATATCAAATAGAAGCCTACTATTTGCTTTTATTGTTTCCGTATCTTCTAACAATTCATATAAATTGTGCAGGTGAGCTTCGAAGATGGTACAATCCGCCATGGTATTCAGAACAGATACCCTCTACTCCTTATGATCCTTTAATCTTACGTAAAGCTTTTGAGAAGGCAAGTGCTGCGTACTTTTAGTTCATGTTCTTTTGTCTTGCCTACCTTTCTATGAATCTATCCTATGTGGTAGTACTGGTCCATGACAAGTTGATTCGTTCTCTTTTTGGTGCTTTAACTAATTTGTGGAGCCTATTTAGGTGCTCTGTTTCTAATAAAATTGCTAAGGTTCTAGTCTTGTGGTGGGGGAAAAAAACCCTGCCATTAATCATGTATCATTGGTATAAATTGCATTATTTAAGTTTGGCTTTTCCATCTATTGCATAGCGTGTCCTCATCAAAAACTATAATACTCATGCAGGCTGTTATTAAGAGGTTAATGACTGATGTGCCCTTTGGTGTGCTCTTGTCTGGTGGGCTTGACTCCTCACTGGTTGCTGCTGTTGCTTCGAGGCACCTGGCAGAGGCAAAAATTGCTAGACAGTGGGGATCTCAATTGCATACATTTTGCATTGGATTGAAGGTTTTTCCCTTCTTAATTTTTCTATATCATCGCTACTTGTTAGTGCTTACATAATTTTTATTGTTTAGGGGACGAGCTTTGCCAAGAAGTAAAAAGTATTATGTGATTACATATTTAATTTTTTACCTGTATTACAGCACTAAGATATTCTACAACCTGTGAAGAATATCATTGTCTCTACACGAATGCTATATTGAAGTAAATACTTGAAAAACACTGAAATAATTAAATCTATGTTGAGTGACATAATTGTCTTTCCTATCCTGTTGTGTAGACAAATTTATGAAAGGTATACCCTGTTCTGTACCTTAACGGTCGCTAATGAGCATGAAAGGTAGGACAATTAAAATTTTTTGGGCATATATATTCTCTAGATATTCCCTATGGTTAGCCTCTTGTAAAAATAAAGTTAAACTTATTTACCAAGTTCTTTTTTGTCAAGTTCTTTTTTGTCATATGAAACATCATAGAGCAGGTTATATAGGTATCACAATCTTTGTATAAATGGGTATATACTATCGAGGAAAAGAATGAGTTGCTGCAATTGCTAGTTGAATAAATATTCACATTTCATGCTCTTGGTTGAGCTGTTGTTGACATTCTCCTCGTTACTATACCCTCATATGCAGGGTTCTCCTGATCTGAAAGCTGCGAGAGAAGTCGCTGATTATCTTGGCACTGTCCACCACGAGTTTCACTTCACAGTGCAGGTACTTCTAATCATTCTCCTAAGAGCAGAAATAAGAGAAGCTATGATTTTGTATGGTGAGTAACATTGTCCTTTCCTCCAATATCAGGAGGGCATTGATGCACTCGAAGAAGTCATTTACCATATAGAGACATATGATGTGACCACAATTAGGGCAAGCACTCCGATGTTTTTGATGTCTCGTAAAATCAAATCGTTGGGGGTAAAGATGGTACTATCTGGTGAAGGTTCTGACGAAATATTTGGCGGTTACCTGTATTTCCACAAGGCACCTAACAAGGAGGAGTTTCACTTGGAAACATGTAGAAAGGTACCACAAGATGCATCTAGCCGTCTTTCACTTGTACTGGGCAATCTGTTCAGTTGTCCTTGGCAAGGTCCTCAATATTTTGTAGTCATATTTTTTTCATGTAGAAATCAGTAAAATTTTCTTTCCCTGAAGAATTTACACAGCTTAAGCGAAACTCATTATCCTGGCTGTGAAGTTGAAATTATCTTGCCAAGCAACATTATCTGTAGTAACCGTAACTATTTTTCACTGTACAACTGTGTAAAGTTTCAACTATTTATCTAGGTACTTCCTGTGGAGAATACCTTCCTTTAACATACTCCTGTTGGTTGAACTGTTTAATGATAACATGCCTTTTTTCTGATGATTTTAGATTAAAGCTCTTCATTTGTATGATTGCTTGAGGGCTAACAAGTCCACTTCAGCATGGGGTCTAGAGGCTCGTGTTCCCTTTCTTGACAAGAACTTCATCAATATAGCGATGGACATTGATCCTGAATGGAAGATGGTAAATGGCCACTTTAAACTTAGATGTAGCCGCTAAATTGATGTATCTATGGAAAAAAAGCCATCAATTTTCCTTTTTGTTCTCTATAATTTTATTCGGTGATCAGTGCTCTTCAAGATCAAGTACTTTGTTGCAATAAATTTTTATGTTACGGTTTTCTTGTGGAAGGGATATGCCCTTAGTCCAGGTTTTTGCTGCTCTTTATGACATTAAAAATGCAATGATCGTAATGTTAACTATTGAAATTCAGATACGACATGATCTTGGCCGAATTGAAAAGTGGGTTCTTCGAAATGCATTTGATGATGACAAGGATCCATATCTGCCAAAGGTTTAAGATTTCTCATTGTGGCTTAACACATGTTTTGTCTGCTTAAAGACATTCACTAGTTTGCTTAGCTCGGTTCTGATGTCAAATTTTTTTTGTTGCAGCATATTCTTTACAGGCAGAAGGAACAGTTTAGTGATGGAGTGGGGTACAGTTGGATTGACGGTTTAAAGGACCATGCAAATCAACACGTATGCCTTTGTTTATTAGTCATATTAATTGTTATCTTGTAGTTTGTTATGTTTAGAGAACTCTATGAGATAGTGATTATTTTGTTTACTTACTTGCACTTTTCAAAATGATATAATGATTAGTTAGTGATTCTATTTTGCGCATTTGCTTGCAATTGTTCGTGTTGAATGCACAGGTTTCAGACGCCATGTTGATGAATGCAAGCTTTGTTTATCCTGAGAACACTCCTACCACAAAAGAAGCATACTACTATAGGACAATATTCGAGAGGTTCTTCCCCAAGGTGAGATTCTCCCCTAACATATAATATTTAGGATAAAAGATATTTAGTATTTGCTATAAAATAAATGATCTTGATTTTCCTTCACACTCTCACCCTTCTATGACCATCATTAGTGGTCGCTAACTATAACATGCAAGGATATAAATTCTTGATGACATGTAAAAAATCAATGAAATAACTGAATTAGCTAATGGAATCAAAGTTAAAAGGTAAAAAGGAAAGGAGAAAAAAAACGTAAAGTACAAGTAGAACCTCACTTCTGATGAAGTTCCATGTTGTCTCAAATATAGTAATTCATTCAAAGTGAATGGCATGAGTAACTAGCTAGCAATCACTATATGTATATATATAATCTGCTGTTTGGTTGAACTGCAATAAGAAATATCTAGGATTTCTAACTTTTTCTGATAACTTCACAACTCTGTGCATAGAATGCTGCGAGGTCAACCGTACCGGGAGGGCCCAGTGTGGCGTGCAGTACGGCCAAGGCAGTTGAATGGGACGCGGCCTGGTCTAAAAACCTGGACCCATCCGGCCGTGCGGCACTCGGTGTACATGCCGCTGCTTACAAGGATGTTGCGCCAGAAAATGCTACAGCTTACGCGGACTCCCCATCAGTGAATGGTTTTCCTCCAACTCACAAGGATGGTATGATTGAAGTCGCTGCCTCTGCTACTGCTCGTTGAGGAAATGCTTTCCTCGAGAGGACAAATGATGAGGAATAATACTGATAGAAACGACGGTTAATAGACAGATTTTTATTTTTACGTTCGAGACTCGTTGATCTCACCTGTAACTTATACTATCCTAGATGAACATTTCTTGTGCTTGTTTTATTTGCAGTTTTTGTAGGAATAGACAGATTGTTTATGTCCAGCAGCTTTGTAATTATCTGTTTAATATGTGTGAACTCTTTTTAGTTTTCCTCTAAAAACGTGTCCTTTTTATGCGTGCATGTATGATGGAAGCAGTAGATGCACTGTGTTAAGCAGTGTCTTTATAATGGGAAAACTTCAAAAACCCCCTGTGGTTTCAATTTTTTTCACTTTAATACCCTGTGGTTTAAAATGTATCAAGTTAGTACCCCGTGGTTTCTCACTTTATCACTTAAGTACCCTGTGGTTTAAAGTGTATCAAGTTAGTACCCTGTGGTTTTGCACTTTATCACTTTAGTACCCTGTGGTTTTAATTTTGTATCAAGTTAGTACCCTATAGTTTTTTAAATCACAAGGAAAAAAAATGATAAAGTGTGAAACCACAGGATATTAAAGTGATAAAGTGAGAAACCACAGGGTACTAACTTGATACATTTCAAACCACAGGGTACTAAAATAAAGTGAGAAACCATAGGGTACTAACTTGATACATTTCAAACCACAGGGTACTAAAATGAAAAAGTGTGAAACCACAGGGGGGGTTTTTGAAGTTTTCCCCTTTATAATTGGTTTGTTTTGGATGTATATACTTTTAAGGTATCGAGTGTTTGGAGTGAGTTTGTGGCTTCCAATTTCGAAATAAACCTTTGGCACTCTGATCTGATCTGAGATAATAATAAATGTAAACCTTTTGTGTAAGTTAAAAAAAAAAAAAATTAAAGAAAATCTCATGATACCTTTCATAAACTAGTCAACAACAAAAAAAAAAAAAAAGACAATCTTACGATACCTTTTATAAACTAGTCAAGAAAAAAAAAAAAGAAGAAAAAAAAAAGAAGAAAACATACCAACATATATGAAGCCAAAGTGTGCTCAGTAGAATTAATTGCCCAGTTGATTGTTATCACCAAATGCAGGACCACACACAAGCAATTATTAAAAGAAACATTAAATTCTAACAAGGTGACAGCATAAAAAACAAATAATAAAATAATAAAATACTACCTAATAACTCATCACATTGTTTACTAGCAGTGTACTGACCTAAATGTTTCAGTAGTATATCCCATTCTTTTCAAGAGTTGCAGCTGCAAACCATTGTGTTTGTATTTTTAATTTTAATCCCCAAACTAACGAACGGTTATGTAAAAACATAGACACCCGAAATTTATGATCTTTCTTCTATCTGAATCTTTAGACTGTAAAACATGGATTGCGTTCGTCGGTCGAGCTTTTGATTCTTTTAAAAACAAGTCTATGTTTGATATTTTGCAGTCTCGTAAAAATATAAATTTTACACCTAGTAAATTTTATATGATAACATCATATAAAATCTAATACGAAACATCATATGATAACATCATATGTTAAGAAACATCATATGATAACATCTAATAAGGCCAATCATGCATGATGATTTATATAAACACGAGGATCCAATCTAAACAATAGAAACAAAGATGATTAAATAAAGAGTAAAAAATAGAAAGATAACTTGTCCTTAATTACCTGGAAGAATCTTTAACTAATTTTTTGGCCCTCGTGCATATGGAGAGTTGCACACAAAATAATAATGTGACACTAATACTCTGACGTGTTTGATTTAATTTTGCCAAAGTTGGTCAATAACAATGCAGCTAAATCAATTTATCTGAGTGCAGGTAAATGAGGTATTCAGGGCGATATCACATTTTTCGGATTTTAGAGCAGAGATATGGAAAGCTATCAATCAGTCTCAGGAAAACAGAGTCTGCAAAGTTCCAGCAAGTTCCACCTAAGAAAATAAACCAATTAAAAAAAAAAACCTCCAGCAAGATCCACACACAAAGTAGTAATGTTGCACACCAGCATAATAAAGAAAAGAAAAAAAAAGCCAAAAAGGTAAGCGACATTGAGCAGTGATAAGAAAAAGAGAAAAAAATGTGGACTCCTCTAATCCCCTTTCAGAAACTTTAGAAAAATCATCAGAAGATTTCGAACACATAGTAACTCAATTGTACTGCATTGTTACGAAGAGCTCCTGTAGTTTCCCAAGTGCAAACCGCAATAGGACTGTAAAAGTAGCACATAACAAACAAATTCAACTTATCTCAGAACCATAGTTTTTGTTCGAAACAAGGTAATATATATATATATATATTTTTTTATAAATAAGGATGGTAACAGTACAAATAAATAGGTTGGAAAGGCTCTGAAAGAACTCAATGTAGCAAAATACTACATCACCACAAAACTAAAGATAAAGGTTAGAGGAGAATATATTCATAAAGAGAAAAGGAAAACTCAGAACTTAAAACTAGATAAAACAAATTGAAAAGAAAAAGACAACTAGAGATTAGTTATCCTGAATCATACCAGGATGAGGGCCAAAAAAACTTGGGGTCAGCATTCACCGGAAAGACTCTGCTAGGTCAGACATAAGTGATGTAGATTAAGGCTTTCTAAAACAAGTCATAAATACAGCAAGGTACACACGGGCTCCAAAAGCTCCACTTGGGACTGCAGGTGCAAAATCAGCATGGGGATGCATGAAAACCGCATCCCACCATAGCTGCTTCGATCTTTAGAAAGCGAAATATCAGCACGGAGTTTGGACTGTACAACACTATTGAATGCTATCTAGTCATAACCAAGTTAGAAATGATCATCGGTGCACTGAAGAGAGGGTCTCCTCCAATCTTGCAGTTTTCACGATCGACCGTCAGCGACTTTGGGAGCACAAAATCATCGTCACAACCATTAGACTCTTCATTCTTTTCTTGGCTACTATCGTCACTGCTAGACTCCGACCTTTTACTTTGGCCCGAACCATCAATGGCAAACTCCCTTCGCTTTCTTTTCTTTGACAACCTCCACTTCAAGCCATCGAGCCTACAATATCTAGTCAGATCTAAAGCATTTCCTTCAAATGAAGTACTTGCTGCAAGCTTGTTCCCAATGTCTTTCAATGGGAAGCTTTCTTTTTGGTCTACTTCCCCAGAATGCGCGTCAGTTCTTGGAAACTTAGGTTCAGGGAGAATGCCCTTGATCTCAGGCCCCAAGTTCGAAAACAATAGGCTTGCCATATCTTTCCTGTCTTTTATATGGTTCCATTTATTGCTGATCCAATCCTGCGAATGTCTCAAGTGGCCATGGTTAAACACAGAGACTTGCTTTTCTCCTGCAAAAGAAAATTAAAAAAATGATCAGTAATCCTATAACAGGAGTCAATTATGAATGGTCAACAAAAAAAATCATGATAATTACCTGGAAAATAGACATGAATTTTCCCTTCATTATCTTTATGAATCACAATTCCTTCCCACCAACCATCGTGCCACCAAGCATCCACGACAGCACCAACATCGAAGTTGAATGAAACCCGGTTGCTCTGTAATGGCTGTGGACGAACTATAGGCCTTCCACATAAGCGAATGCCCAAGTTATCAGGTGCAGCAAACCTTGAGAGCAAAACCCATTCCTACGAAAGATTTTCAAAGTCAGCATACTCATCCTAAATAGATTACTTTGAATAAATAGTCCGCCATTTTTTGAATTTCTACAATATTGGCCCTGCTCTTTTTCTACATTTTTAAAATTTTCGGCTAAATTCCCTTGCATAGATCAGTATGTCACATGAGAGAATTTAAGACAAAAAGTGCAAATATGGAAAAATGAATCAAGGTTGCAAAATCAAAAATACAAAAGACATTATTTTTATCAACAATAAATATTTATGAATAATATTTGCTTACCTGCAAATTGCCAGTTTCATCAGCATCTTTAACATCTTGGTATTGGACCTTCACCTTATCGTGGTGTCTCTTAAGAATGACACATCGGAACCAACATCCCCTCATCCCACTATCCTGAGATAACACTTCCACATGGCTTCCTGGAGATAGCTTTTGCTCAATTTTCTGCTTAAGCGCCTCCTTCCTGAGCAAGCCCGGATGAGAAGAAGCGCTTCTCACTTGCCTTTCAGCAATACCACCAATTCCCGGAGATCTCGGTTTATTTAATGTATCATTATCGTCGCTGATCAAGTTACGCTTCCTCTTATGTCCATCTAAAGTCGAGCCATTACAAGTAATCTTTAGTTTTAGCTTCAAAGAAGAGGTGAACATGGTCCGAAGCACTTCCTGGCTCCAGTAGCCCTGAACTTGGCTTATGTGAAAGGGCTTCACATCGTCATTATCGATTTGGTATCGGCATAAAAAAGGTTGCCACTTGCTTTGCCTTGTCTCATTTTGAAACTTCTCAAAATGCTGCGGACTGAGGATGGCGGCCAATCCATCAATGCATTCGACTCTTAAATCTTGAAGACAATGGGTAAAGAAGATCTCTCTCTCCTTAACATCCGGGGGTAAAACAATACCAACCTCATCGACCTTGTGAAACCATCGCACCACAACCATGTTGTTAGCTCTCGAGTCCTCATATAGATCTTCTACATAGGCGATGAACCTCTTGTATTCTTCAGCCATTACATAAACAAAATCATGGACCTAGTTTGAATAGGTAAGAGAGTCAGTAAGAAGAGGTTTTGTGATAGAGAACAACAATGAACTTTAAAAAAGAAAAGAGAACTAATATACAAACCCCCGCAAAATCATTTATTCACAGACAATGGACCCACCACTCTTTCCTTAAATAAAAATTGTATTTATAACCCTTCAAAATTGTAACTCTTTCCAAAAAATACCTAAATTTTTTTAAATTGAAAGGTGATAAAATTCATGGGACGGTTTGTTTTATATTATTAGGCAAATGCATACATGTAAGAACAAAGTTCTTGAAGGATAAACATGAAAATTTAGATTTTGCGACAGGGGTTTATACGTAAATATCAAAAGAAGTGCAACTGAACTCACAGAAAATGTAATTCCTCTCCGAGAGAAGGAACGGTAATGCTTTCGCCTTTTCCTGCAATTCCATGAAGGTCCTAGCCATGAAAATTCTGTAGAGTGATGTCCCCCTCTCATTGGTTGCTGACCCTGCTTCAGCAAGAGGGAACAGGATAAGTGGTGTTTTTTTAATTCCAACAATGGAAACAAAATAAAAAAGACAATTTCCAAACAAATATTCTAGCAACCCTGCTTCAGCAAGAGGGAACAGGATAAGTGGTATTTTTTTAATTCCAACAATGGAAAGAAAATAAAAAAGACAATTTCCAAACAAATATTCTACCTTTAGAGCAGGATCATATGAGGGCTCAGCAACTTCTTCATCTTGATATCTATCCACCACAGGAGACAATCCATAAGAGAAGGAATCTGAAAGTAATACAATGTTAGTTTGAGAAATGAACAATTTATGTAGTAATTAAAGAAAATCAGCAACCACAAACAATAAGTAGGGGAAAAAACAAGCCACTAAAAGAGATTTCTAAATTACACGCACCCAAAAGGAAATATTCAATAGGAGGCCACAGAATTCAAATGGAACAGACAGACAGATGAAGGAATTTACATGGAGGAAAAATAGGTAACTTCTAATTTATTTTGTTAGAGTGAAGAGAGAAAATTATATTAGCATACTGATGCCATACAAGAAAACAAAAGCAATATAACATAAGAAAGGAAAACACTTCTAATTATTGCATAGAATGGGGTATATGTTGTATGCCCCTGCATAAGGGTCATCGAAATTCAATTATAACACTATCTGAAATTCCATACACTAAACCATCCACAATGAGTGAAATGACAGATCATACAAGCATAAGAATATAAGATGCAATAGTTAAACACTTAATAGCTTAATGCTATTACTATAAATCTAGGGTAAAACTGGAAACAACCAACGAATAAAGGAGGAGCCATATTATCAAAAGAAATGTTTCCCACCGCTTTGGTGCTAATAGCTTAATGCTGAAAAATCCATTTAGAGATACTTCATCAACTAGCTGACATGGCAAAAAGAAAGAACTATATTAAACTATCCTGCTATATCATACTAATTGATCGTTAAATCAATCAAACAGCATGGTGAAAAACAGAAAGCTGTGAAGAACCCAACAAAAAATCAGATTGCATACCCTTTTGGCATATGATACTTGGATTAGAAAATAGTCCCAAAACTACAAAAGGAAGGTTTTATTTCTCACTATCTCATGTATCACGTAACAAGCAAGCTGAATTACCAATCCAAAAGAATCGAGTGAAAAGAGAAGAACCAACGAACAAGAATAGAAGCCGAGCTTCTGTTCAAAGGTTTGTGGATTACAAAGATGCCAAAAACACCTTTCGAAAATGATATCTATCGAGAGAAATTATAATGCCTACGATATAATCCAACATGGGCAAAAACCAAAAAGGCAAAAGATATGCGAATTTATATTTAAGAAAAAAACGGAAGACGACAACAGAAGATTGCAGCATAAAAAAAGATGAAAGGCGGCAAAGTTATTGAATCTAGACTTCAATTCAGGACTTTGAGCTCCAAAATAGACATTAAACTCTCCTGGGAACAAAAATACGACGGTGCATAACAATGATTCAAGGTAATGAACGAATAGCAAATTGAGGTCTCTCAAAACTGCGGAAAAAAAGCATGCAAAACAAGAATAAAACCAGTAATCTGGATCAAAGAGCTGAACAAAAAAGTTAGAGAAGGATGCCCATGAAGAGATAAAGAGCCCAACACATAAAATCCTAATCCTGCCTTGATGAAATATTTTTATCTCCATATTTAGAAACGAAAAGGAACCAATATGCAAACAAAAGTTGTAAGCAAACAAAAGGAAAAGAGAAAGGAAAAGGAGAAATCTTTCATAGAACCCATGGGAGAAACAACAGATCCACCGGAAGTATAAGATTAACGTAATAACGACAGAAAAAACATCTTTTGATCTTCTCATGCGTTGATTGTGGGCTGTCAAAGCAAAGCAAGAAGCTATTGCATCAACAACCCTTCTTATTCCCATGAAATTAGTTAGGAAACTAAACGCATGAGAGAAATCCTCTATTCCTACCCCAAAATCAATATCCTCTATCAACCAAAAACAACATAAAGGCGCAACCTTTTGCACAAACTCATAAACCAACGCATAAAAAATTATACCTACGCTAAGAACCCTTCTTTCCATGAAATCTCTAAGGAAACAAAGGGCTGAAACGAAACTTTCAACTTTCTCCGCCAGAATCGATCTCCCCATCAATTAAAACGGATAAAGGCGAAACCTTTGACACGAACTCGTACACAAACACACAGATCCATAAGAAATCAACAGTTTCAGGGCCACAAAACGAAAACCCAACCCCAAAGAAAAGAAAATCGCCGCCCAACACTCGCGGAGTAGGGGCGCTCCCCCTCTCAAACAAATCTCAGGGGATTCAAACGATTGGAAAGGAGAAGAAAAGGCTCGTACCTGAGACAAGGGAAGAGAGCCAATCGATCACCTCCCTCCGCGAGCGCCACTTGAGGGAGAGGCCCTCCGGGGTCGGCGGCGAGCGCGACGGCGACGGCGACCGCGCGGCGAGGAGCGACCTAAGGAATCCGCTCGGGACGGCGTAGGACATGTGGCGCACGCTCCTCTCCCTCCCGACCACGGCGAGATCCGCGCCGCCGCTCCCGTCCTTGAGGTAGTAGTGCACCACCCTCCGCCCCTTGTCGTTCGACACCACCACCTCCTCCCACGCCACGTACGCCTTCGCCTCCTCCATCTCTTTCGCCCTTCCCCACCGAAACCCTAACCCTAACCCTAACCCTAACCCTAGATTGCCCCCGCCGAAGAACGCCTCCGCTCCTGATAGAGAGAGAAAGGAAGGAAAGAGAGAGAGAGAGAGAGAGAGAGAGAGAGAGGGAAATAAACAAAAGAGGGAGCCGGCGAGGTTTTGGGTTATCAGGAGGCGAGGGTGGGGGGGCAAAAAGGGAAATTAACACGCGGGAATAGGAATGGACGTCTGAGATTTCGTCCGCGACATTAAGGACGGCGAAACCATCTCGAGGTAACGGAGATTATGAGGAAAGCTCCGGTAATTTACCCTTGCAGTACACAAAAATTACGGAACTAGCCACAGAGGGAGATTCGGTATTCGACATAATGCACGCGACAGGGAATTACACCAATACATTGTTGACACGTCACCATATGGAAGCTGGTGTGGGGCCCAGTCCCTCCCCGCGTTTTGATTCCGTCAAAACCGCGTGGGAAGCGGGCTACGTGGCAGCTTGTCAGAGGGTAAACGTTGCTCTGTTAATTATTTTCCTTTTCAAAAAAAAAAAATTTATCTGCCTTTTTTAGCCATTGTGTATTTTTTTTTTATTTATAAAGATGAATTACAAAGTACTTCCTAACTTTATCAAAAGATCTTATACCAATTTTACACAAAATAACAAAAAATAAAGTAATTTAGAATAAGCTTTTACACCAATTTACTCAAAATATTAGTCGAATAACTTAACAATCTTAATTAAAGTCATAAATTTTAAAATTATTATTCAATTTAGATACAAAAATATATAACAAAGAGTGGGTACCATGAGACAAATTTATAAACTATTCAGTAGTACTTGCGACACTAGTATTTATGCCATACTTATACTTAGCATAATAATGGTAAAGGAAAGGATAAAATAAATGTAGTTTTCTATACAGGAGATGATTATAGGTATACAGGACTAAAGCTCAAAGTGTTTTTTCAATAAATCTAGCATTTTTTTATCATGGGAGATGTGTTATGTTGGTTTACTTTGTGCTTGAGAGAATGATCTATTAATACGAGAATTTACACAGATTAAAATATTTCATGGTGATTGATTCTTCTATTTGATGTCACATTCTAATGTCATGCTTAATTAGTTGAGCAGCATCAGTTCAACAAGCCAAGCTAACTCAAGCTATTTAGATAAATACATGAATTATAACCAAACAAAGCACTCTCCTTATTTTGAGGGTTTTGTGGGCTCACAGGCTTTTTTTAAAAAAAATTGAGAATTAATTGCACCATTAGTCTCAACTATGCACAATTTTTATTTGTTCCTACAGTATATATATATATATATTTTACAATCATCTCGCTTCTTTTTTATTTTATTGCCATTACGTCCCAACTCCCAACTGTTAAAAAAGGTATTCAAAATAATGAAATTACCATATTAACGCCTACTTGGTTTTTTTTTGTACGTCAATTTTAATTTCTATACTTTGCATTTTTTTCACTTTATTTCTAAAAAATAAAAATACAAATTTTTGAATTTAAATTTAAAATTACTATTAAAATTACAAATTTAAACTGGCCAGAAATTAGAATTTTGAATTTGAATTAAAATTTAAATTTTAAACTTGAATTTTAAATTGAATCTTATTTTTGATTTTGATATTTGAATTAAAATTTAAATTTTGAGTTTCTCCTTATTTTGGGGTACACTAATTGGAAACTCAGAAAAGATCTTCTCTTATTTTGGNATTTTTGTTAAATCAGCGATAAAGATAAAACTAATAGATAGATAAAGAATTAATTGCACATTGTCTCCAACCTTTTTACTATTTTTTTTTGTCCTTAATCTCTAAACTTTGCATATTTTTTTACTTTAGTCTCAAAAAATAAAAATTCAAAAATTTGAATTTAAATCTCATCTTAAAATTAAAATCTTTATCTATCTATCTATCTATCTATCTATAATCTATAAATAAAATACATAAAAAAAAAAATTAGGACTCAACTATTTTATTAGTTGTATATGTAATGATAAAAGTTAGCAAGCGCTTTTTTTCATCGTCAGCGATGATGATGAGGATGCTACCGCCAACACTACCAAAGATTATATACTGGTTTATTTATTTTGTAATAAAAAATATATTTTATAATTTTTATTTATAAATTTTATGCTGATGATAATAAAAAATATTATACATTTTTGAATATTAAAATAATTTTTTTATTTTAAACTGATTTATTTATTTTAGTTATTTGGTTTAGCTATTTTAGGAAAAAAAAATATACTTTGATTTTATTCTTTAATTTTTAATTATTCAATGCTGCTCGCCGTCCTACTATACACAGATAATAGGTGCACTTGCTAGTTCTATTAAATGAACATTCAAAATGTCACAAGATGATAATTTCTATAGCAAGCTCATTTTTAAGCCTTGCCAACGCAATTTGTGCCTATAAAATAAATGTTCCTGCATTAGGTCTCAAAATTTTGTTAGTGGATTGTGCGGCGCATTGACAATGATGTTGTAGAAGATGATCGCAAAGTGGTGTATATAAATACTACCCTCTTTTATATTGTTGGGAAAATTTTTGGACATAGAGAATGGGTTTACGATCATAGCCCACTATGCTCCTTTTCTGGTTTAAACTGAGCTCTGAAACCGAATCTCTCGTTAGTTGTTAATTGCACAACAATTCAACTCAAATCTAACCGATTTGAAGTTATTGGATCCTATCAAGGATTTGATTCTGCTGCAGTGCGTTTGATTTGAGTCTAAATATTAGCCCCTATAAACATATGTGAATCAAAATAAATCCAAATAAATTCAATACAGATCATAGATGTTAGCATGCAGTGAGCAAAAGATGAAGAGCACACTTGAAGATTTGTAATTTGCAATCCCCAATCATCGGAATTTGATTTGATCGTCAAAGAACTTTGACTAGAGCTTGGAATTTTATAAAATTGTAGCTTAGAACAAACCTTCTTCCTTTTTTTCGATTCCCCCTCTCCCCCGACACCCAGTTGCCTCACCCGTGTAGCTTAATTCATTATTTTTATAAATAAAATAGGTAGCGTGTTACTTTTTTTCTAAAAAAAAAATATTAGTCGTTTACAGGATAATATTTGTCCATCTTATTTCACATTCAACCAACAGAGAGTAGCAGTTGATTATAACTTTTCGCGAAAAAAGTCAAGGATGCCCCGATTTATTATTTGATAATAACGTATCATGACAATTCCATTCAGATTCAGTTCATTGAATCAAATCTAAGTGCAGGTGTTGGAATCACAGTTCACAGTTTGTTGGGCCTACCATTCACAGGATACTCACAATAAGGATTCTTTAAAAAAAATATATATATATTGTTTTCCTTTTTGGGACCATATATTTTGTCTAAACATGTTCTTCAAAATAATAAAAATATTGCAAAAGAAATGAGATATGTTAATAACTTATAGCTCTTGAAATAAAATGAGATTGAGAGGCCGTAGAAAAATTTATATTTTTAAAGCATAATTGCAGTTCATACAAGGTTTAGTTTGATATGGTAAAGAAAAATGTCTTATATTTAGTCGCCAAATAAAAAAAAGTGTTTGTTTTTTGAGAAAAAGGTAGCACGCTACCCGCTTCATTCATTGGAAAAATGAACTAGGCTACAAGGGTGGGGCAACCTGGGCCCCTTAAATAAAAAAAAAAAAAAAAAATTACGAGTCCGCAATCGGGGGTAAAGCTTCCCACTCCTTCACCATTTGGGTTAGGTACCGGGTTGCCAATTCCGGGTTCGGCTCGGTTTTCCTGAAGATGAAGTCATTTCTGGCTTTCCAAGCGATCCACCAGCAGCCAACTAGGACGGTTAGACTGTTTCTCTTCTTAAGTAGGCTCTTCCTGACCGACCATCGGTCCCAGACTCGGTTCACCTCGTCCCCCAGATCTTGTGTTTGCACACCATCTTTCCCCATAACTAATAAAAACTTGGTAAACACACATTGAGAAAACATGTGGTCCACAGTTTCCTCTTCCGACCCACAAAGGACGCAGGTTGGGTCTTGGATCCACCCTCTCCTGAAGAGCTTATCCCTCGTAGGTACTCTCTTTTTTAGTACAAGCCAGCAGAACACTCTTACCTTTAAGGGGATTTTGAGTCTCTAAATTCGAGTGGCTCGAGCGTCCCTGGTCCCCCCATCCGTCAACGCCTTATAGATTGAATTTACCGAGAAGAGTTCATCCTTACTCCAACGCCAAAGTATCCTGTCCGGAATGGGTCGGACCGAGAGTTGAGAGATCCGTTCCTCTAGCTCCTCAAAACTGGCTCTCGTCCCACTGCTGTGTCTCGCAGCGCCGCCCTCAATTATTGGCCAGTTCCACCTCCCCCTTGTGATACAGTCAGCGACTTTCAAGTTTTTCCCCCCCAACGTGAGGTAGGCCATCGGGCACGAGAGATGTAACAAATTGTCCCCACACCATCGATCGTGCCAAAAGTCAATGGTCCGTCCGTTGCCTAGGTTGTAGACCATACCCCAAGAGAAGATATAGTTGAGGCTCATCACCCCCCTCCACCAGTAAGAGTGGGGTCTGAACGATTTGCCTTCCCTCAAAGGAATACGACGACGGTAGTACAAGTCTCTAACCACCTTATTCCACTGTAGCTGGGGCGCTACGTGGAATTTCCACTACCATTTAATCAGAAGGGCTTTATTCATGGTCGCAACTTGCAGAATACCTAGCCCTCCTTCCTTCTTAGACTTACAGACATTGTTCCAAGCCATCAAACAGCCCTTACCCGCGGTGTGGCGGCCTCCATTCCAGAAGAAGTCTCTTCTAAGTGCTTCAATTTGCTTAATCGCCCACTTAGGTGCCTTGAATACCGATAAGAAATATAACGGTAGGTTGGTTAAAACCGCATTGACCAAGATGAGTCTGCCCCCCCTAGAGAGGAGTTTGGCCTGCCATTCATCGATTCTGCAGTGTATATGAAAAAAGTAGCATTCTAGGGAAAAAAATATTACATGTGAACTCAAACTAAGCATGAAATGCTTTGGAGTTTCCTATTTATGTTACACAATTTATAAGAGGGATCATACAATACATGTACACCATTTTGAAATAAACCTTATTTTCTAATTTGAACTACACTTAATTAAATTAATCAGCAATTGATTGTTAAATATTTTTTTAAAAAATAAATAGCATGCTATCTATTTCGTTTATTTTATTTAAAAATATAAATTAATTAAAATTCGAATTTAAAACCTCAAGTATCAACAAGCAAATTTTTTACCACTGGCACTAAAAACGGTTGATAATTAATTGTTAAATAATTAGCAGAAACTAAATTATTTTATCGGAAAAACGATTTTATATCACACACTGTTTAAATTTTTTTAAAAAATATTTTGAGATGGCGTAAAAATGATGTAAGCATGTGGTGGCCTAAGAAAAAAGATTATGCAGAACACAGCTGGATACAGCTCATCCGTCGCAATCTTTGGACCATTACCATCACGATAATAATAATAATAACAATAATAATAATATAATAATAATAATAAAGAAGGAAAATAAAAATTACATTTCCTAAAGAGAGGAGACGAATATTCTAGGCTCGATTTGACCCGGCTCTTTTGATCTTTACTTAGATTGAATCTGGACCGTCCATCATACACAGACAAAGCCGGCCCACCTTCGTCTTCTTCTTCTACCCACGTGACATCGATGCTTTTTTAATTACCAAAATTTTTTTAAAAAAAGTAAAAAAGTTTTTTTTTTAACAAATAGATTGTACATAATAAGATATAAAAGGTTTTAATTACGAATATTATGATAGTTATAAAAAAGTTATACACGCTGTGCAAAGATTTTTGATAAGAAACTAATTTTGCCGTAGCTAAAACTTAGTTTGGTATTGAAATCTATCTAACACTATTAGATAGAATGGAGTTGAAAAAAAATATATAGGAATATATTTCTGCATTCTTTTATGGAACCGCAGAAAATATACGTACGGAAACAAACAAAATATTTCTTCATCATCGTTTCTTACAGCACATAATGCAATCTCCCTATAATTTCAAATAAAGTCCAAGTCGGATAAAGTCGGATTGGGCTTATTAGCATTGACTTTGGTTTTTTTAGGGTTGAATACGTGTAATAATACAGTCACACTTTTTAATTTCATAAATTATATATTTATTTATTTTAAAGAATTAGAACTTTGATTTGATCTACTAGATTCTAATTTCTAAGTCCAAGGTAAGGACTCTGAACCGTCCTCTTTACATCCTTTTTGGTACTTTACCACAATATAATGATTTTTTTGAGAATCATTTTTTTTTTGTTTGGCTCTTTAAATCAGTCATTTAAATGTAAAAAATTTTGAAATTAAAGATAGGTGCTTTTAAATTATAATGTATGATAACAATCATGTAGCGTTTGTCAAATTATTTTAAAAATAAATAAAGTAACGGCATGCTATCATTCTTTAAAAAAAAAAAGAAAAAGAAAAAAAAACTTGTTGAGGAATTTTAGTAAGAAGAAAAAAACAAAGCTTTATTAAATGAGGATACGTTGTGAACCTGAGGGTGAAGCATCGTGGAAACGGGATAAGCACAATAATAATAATAAGCATGTGAGGAGGGGTGGGGGCGACAAAACAATGGAGGAAACGGGAAGGAGAATCCACTCTCTCTCTCTTTACAAAAAGCGGAGAAAGGGAAAGATGCCGCCTCAATTTGGACACTTTTTTTTGTTTTTTATCTACTTATTATTATTATTATTATTATTTATAACAGTGTTCTGTTTTTGACTCTTCGGACTTTTAGCTTGCTTTGTTTTTCCGCACGTGCGTTTTCCTTGAAGCAGCGACGCCACAAGTTTTGTCCAACTTGTGATTTCAGTGTTGAAATAAATATCGACGCCGACGAACTTTTTCAGAGTTCCAAGAATTTAGAATCTAAACATGGGGCTTCGTTTCGTGCTTGCAATGTTCTGAATATAATTGGTTAAGCGCTTGAACAATCTATACTTAATTATCTATTGTTAAGGTTTCAAGTTCGAAACTTAATTACCTTATATTTCTAATTGAAGTTATTTCTTAAAAATAGAAAGAGAATATAGCCTTCTCTCTTTCTCCTACTATCTTTCTCTTTTTTAAAGAAAAGATCTTCAAGATATATACAGAAATCACCCTTTAAAGTTTGAACAAATGCAAAAATTAACTGGATTGGCCTGCAGAAAGAAAAAGATTCTGGCTTCCCCCACCAGATTTTTACCTACACTGACCTCAGAAGAGAACAGCACAATTCAAGTCAAAGTAGGATAACCCCTCTATCCACTTCACACGTGATAATGGAAAACTCAGCAACATCTTCGCGTTTAAATGATAATTAGAACTGAACAATAAACAAACAAAGAGATATCGACAGAGCGTACTCAGTAACTAAGGACTAATTTAAGTCACAATACTTCAACCGTCAACTTGGCAACAACCAAAAGCCTCTCAAATGTGTAAGGTCAGCGTAAACTAAACAAATTATCGGATCCGAGAAAATTTCCTCAATGGGAAGCAGCAGCAAAGATTAGAGTAAAAAAAAAAGAAAAAAGAAGTGAAATCTGATAAATTGGTCACAATACAGAACAAAGGTATGGGGACGAATCACCGTCCCTTTCTCCGACCCTTCTTCTTGCCTTTCCCTTTCTTCTGCTTATTCCCCTTTCTCATCTTCTTCGGTGGTCCCTCGCTGCTTTTGGGTGGTTTGGGTGCCAAAAGATGCTTCACGTCAAGGATGCCTTTCCTGAAATGCCCTTCAGTCGCCCTAAGCACTTTGTTCTCTGTCCTAATCTTTTGTTGTTTGCTGCTTGCAGCAGCAGCACGCTTACTGAATCGCCCAAGTAACTTATCCTATAAAGAATTATTATTCACGATTCCATAACTAACATTGAGCGTTGCAAAAGAGGGACAAAAAAAGATAAATTAGAGAGCAAATTACCTCTTCGATTTTCTTTTGTTCTCTTTTCTTCTGGTTCTTCATTGCCGGTTTTGCCACACTTAAGGGAGTGCGGTGCTTCTTAGGCGGCTGTTTACGAGAACACGAAAAGCATTAAGATGATTGAAATTGGCGAATTATAATAGCTAAAGTTCTGTCGAAGAAATTCATTACCTTTCCACCCAAGGCAACCACATTTCGGTTCTCCAACTGCTTCCTCTCTTTCCAGGTCATGTTAGAGGCACCTTAACAAGATAAAATGGAACATGTTAAACAATAGGAGAGAATCAACAATAAGATACTGATTGAGGTACATGCTACTTGCATGAATCAAAAAGCCAAGCAGCACAAATCTTCCTGATCAACGGTTGAACCAGGAACTATAATGTAGCTACAAATAGGTCAAAAACTTCAAGAATGCCCAAAAGCCAGAAGCCTAAAGTTGAATTCAGTCACTCATTAATTCTTTCGACTGTCCAAAACCCTATAGCTTAATGACTCTATTAGCTCAATAACCTATTCCAATGGAGTATCAGAAATTTGAAGTTGTGTAGACATTAGGCACTATCGGGTTTTGTCTAGTTCAATCCTACAGTTTTAAGCCAAGATCTAATTGCTTGACATGACATCAGTAATGCAAGGGAGTAAGTGCAATAATCTTCTGGGAGCATAATTTACAAGAAATACTCAAAAAACTCAAGCAAGTGGACAGATGTTTCCAAAAATAATTAAACAAAGACAACAGAATACCATATTCATACCCAAGTATTCTATATCTTTCAAAAGTTTTCTTATGTCCATGTCCTCATTATCGCTATCCGCCCTTGTAGAATTTCCAGAGGTCGGCTGGCGATACATATCTGAAAGGTTTCCTGACTGACAAGAAACAAATAAATTGGACCACATAAGATTCATCCAATTGACAGTACAAACAAAACATTGAATTGCCACGCCAAAAGTGAATTCACCAAAACTCAAAATAAAAGGCCAAGAAGAAGAATGAGAAAAAAGCCCAGCAACATTAAGAACCAGTTTCTCACAAAGGAACTTCAAAGCAGGTTTTCCTTTCGTTTGGATCACAGAAAGAAGGAGCTTGATAGCATATTTTCCTTTCTTACAACGGCTGAGACTCATGAAAGTTGGATCTCAATTACCTTGATAAGAGAGAAAATTAAAGAATGATACATGAAAATAAACTTTGATTTCTAAAAGTTTTTCTTTAGCAGAAAAAAATAGTTGAGGTGACTGTATATCTTAGAGTTCTTTAGTACTTTATTTCAATTGGAACAATTAACAAAAACTAACTAATCAGGAGGGAAAAAAAAACAAGGAAATATGCGGAGAGATTTTACCAATTTAATAGAGGAACAACTTCTCCAAGGAATTATACACGAAAACATCAAATAAATAAATTAGAAAGACATTAGTGCCTTTTCATTTGCATTTAAAGAAAGAGACATGTATAATACCATGAACTGGCGCCATTCACTGGACGCTCTGGGGCGAGATTTGGAAGCATACGAAGCTGAAGGATCATAGACTACTTCAGCTGCAGCATTAGATTTCACCATCCTCTCTAATGCTAAAAGATTTCCAGTCTTCCTGATAAGCAAAAATAAATCAATTTTTCCGCATATAAAACCACAACTTCCTGAACTTAGAATGCAACAACAAGCAACAAAAGCTAAAGGTAAAGAAATGTCTTTATACAGTAAATTTGCAAAGGATCCAAGTAGATTTCCTTGAAATACTTGATTCAGATTTAGGAATACCGATGACACGATGATCAGAAACAATCTCTACTTCATAATTCTATAATTAGTTATCCGAAATCTATGTAGGGTTCATACTAAGGTGCTTTTTAATGCATACTTTACATTGACATCATTGTTTTACCTCATCCTCAATATTGTTGCCAATCAACTGATTCTGGAACCTTATTACTGAAAATTTGGTATTGCTTCGTTTCAATCGACAGAAAAAAAAAGAGAACAAAAAATAAAGATCATAATCAGGATCCCGATTCAACTGAAGTTGAACTAGTAAAATTCACGGAGATTTTAACCAACTAATTCGAATAATTCAGTATGCTGGAGTGACCAAATTCCAATATAGATAAAGAAGAAATATATATAAATACAAAAAAAAAAATGAAAAAGAAATCTCTGGTCTAAACCAATTATGCTTTCGGAGATTTAACCAAGTTCGATTCATCGCTTATACGAATAGTAAAAGACAAAGAGAGAGAGAGAGAGAGAGAGAGAGAGAGAGAGAGAGAGAGGAGACGTACCAGAGAAGGAATGAGGAGGAGCTACTGCGTTGGAGCTCCGGTGGGGCAGAGGCGGCGTTAATGGCGTCGCGCGGCGGCGCTCGGCGGAGACCTGATTCGACCTAGCTCGAGGGGAAGCGACGAGGGTTTTAATTTTTGCGCACGAAGTTTCGGATCCGGCGGGTTTCATCACCTGCACCCGGATCCGTGATCATGGAATTTCCGGGTATGGTTAAAAAGTGGGGATTTTCTGACCCTTTATGGACTGGATATGAATCAAATAGTACTCGTAAATATATTTTTTTAAAAATATTTAAAATTCAAATTTATTTGGGTAAAAACGAAGATACTAATTGAACAATAACTGCATATCAATCAAGCAAATATATAGAACTATAATTTTTTAAAAAATTGATGGCATATAAAATTTTTAAAATTGATATCGAAAGGCTTTAGATTTGGATCTGAATTCGAATTTACAAAAATCTCAATCCTCGTGGGATGATTGGTGGATACGGGATCGGGTCGGATCGGATATTCTCCGACTAGCTTTAAACCCACCCTACGAAGGGTCAGGATCTTATTGGGCTGGACCAAATGCCAGTTACGGCCCATTACGGCCCACGTTTGCAGCCCATGGGGCCTCAGGAAAACTCTTCGTCGGGGTGTTAGGAGCTAGGCACGTGCGAATATTCGATGCTTCGTTTTCCTCTCTCTCCTCCTCCACCACCGCCTCCGACGACGACGACGACGACGACGACGACGACAACGATGCGACGCGACTCGTCGCGGATCCGCGGCGCCGAGACGCGGGTGCCCGCGCGCGCCGCGGCCGCGAACGCCGGCGATTCTGCCGCGCCTCGGGATCGTGGCTGGTACAACCCCGATAGGAGGAAGGGGAGAAATCGACCCCCGAAGCCCTACCGTCGATGGTTTGAGGCCGAGGGCGATCGATCCCTGTCCAGTTCCAAAGGAGGTAATTTGTTTTCGATTCATTAGATTAGGGTTTTCATAACAAGATGTAATTTTCATTGGAATAACGATAGAAATGATTTGGTTTGGTGGTTTTGTAGCAGAGGCTATGGTGTTCTTCTTATCAATAACGCACAGATCAAAGCCCTAAAATTTAAAACTTGGGAGTTCCTGAAGCTGAGTCTTTGCAGGATAACAAAAATTGCAGCAAAAAATCTGAGTTTTTAAAGCATATTACCATACCTCAACAGCCTAACTGGTTAATAGAATTCCTTATGGCTATGCATAATGCAGTTGGATTCTGATCTTGGCTTCTGTTGTTATGTTATGTAGCATAGCTTTTCTTTTGGTAGTTCCTTTTTGAAAAGTCCCATTTGCATGCGGCATGGCCCCGTCCCCTCACCATAGGATTTTCTCGAAGAGAGGATATTATGATATTTCATGTGGTCAATCGCTTGTTCGTTCATGCTACCATCTAAATAGTAACCTGGAGATTTTGATCGAAAAACAATTGGATCGTCACATATAGGTATCAGGAGGTCAGTCCAACTAAAAAGAGTTAGGGTATTTTTCAACTCAAGAATATACATATGTCCTTAGAATTTTAGAACCAATTATTTTCTCTTTTCTTAAGAAAGAAAAATCAGTTTGTAAAAACATGATAATAATTAAAAAAAGAATAGGGCGATCTGAATGAAAGCATGTAATTGGAAGCTTGCGAGAAAAATTTGCCAATCTAAAAATGTGCAGGGTTTTGCTCTTTAGATGCAAGTTGATGAAGAGCAAATCTATGAGTTGACTAGTTTCTAAATCTTTCAGAGAAAGAAAAATAAGAAAGGAAAGAAAAACTTATATTAGGTCCAAAAAAGAGAATGTGTGAAATGAATTCTTATTTACTTGGTTAAATTGGAAGTAAAACGTCCAATTTTGCAGTCATTTTCTTCATACTGGAAAATCATCAAAACCATCTGTTGTGCTTGGAAAAATGGGGGCTTTCCAGTCTTTGATCTGTATTTACCTAAATTTAACTACAGGACTGATGAAAAGTGAATAACTCTTAATCTGGTTTCTCTTTAATTTCTTTCTCATCCACTTTCCTTGTTACCAGATTCCTTTCTGCTCATTTCATATAATATTCTCGGAGACAACAATGCTTTCAACCACCGTGACCTTTATTGGAACATTCCCTGTGACATTATGAAGTGGAATTCAAGAAAAGGACTAATTTGTCGGGAAATCATTCATTGGAATGCTGATTTAGTTTGTCTGCAGGCAAGATTTTGTTCAGGACTGTGATGAGGTTGCTTTTTTAATGTTAAAGAACCTGTTGATTGGCAGTTCCTTTCTTAACCAAAATGGTTATACTAATCAATATTCGCTTGATTCCTTCTTGTACCCAATTCAGGAAGTAGATAGATACGAGGACATCTTAGTTCATATGAAACGGAAAGAATATGCTGGTTGCTACAAGGTGCATGTTTCCTCTTTCTCAGTAGAGTTGGTTTCTGGTCAATTTTCAGTAAATTTGTTATTGTACAAAATATATTACTATTTTACAGGGGCGATCTGGAGATGCAAAAGATGGATGTGCTATATTTTGGAAAGAAAAGCGGTGAGTTTCTTTTGCGTTTCCCAGTATTATTTTAACATTCTGAGTAAATCCATTTGCTTTGTAACTTCTTTTGCAGGTTCCGTCTACTTGAGGAAGAAAGCATCGACTTTAGCAGTATTGGGCTTCGTAATAATGTTGCTCAACTCCTTGTTTTTGAGGTATGAGTTCATATAAAGTTATGTAATATACTATATTTGGCTATATAATACATGTTATGCTCAATTTCTTAGCTTTTTCGCTGTCAGGTTGATGAAGCTAGTAAGTTAGTTGTTGGAAACATCCATGTATTATTTAATCCCAAGCGTGGGGATATTAAGTTGGGTCAGGTATGTTACTTCACAATATGGAATTGCTGGTTCTCATTTGGGAGAGAAAAATTATATGAGCTCCTTTTCTACATGAACTTCCTGATACATATGAAGATGCTATCTAAGGTGTTTTAGTACTCTGTGTTCAGATCCGCATGTTTTTGTTGAAAGCAGATGCTCTTTCAAGAAAATGGGATAGTATTCCTATTCTACTTGCTGGTGATTTTAACAGTACACCTGATGTATGTTATTCTTGTACTTTTGTTTTATTCAATTGATCCTTCAGTTTATTAATAGCAAAATATTCTATTTGGGGTGGATAAATTATCCAATATTGAGAGTAAGAATGGCTCTACAACGGTATAAATAGAACAAACAAAAAAAGAGGCCCACATTTAATAGTTTTCGTCCTCAGTGGAATGAATGCTGTACAGAACTTTTTGTCACTCTGAACTTGCATCAGTCCTTATAAAACTTCCACAAGAGAATTGAGATCTGGTTGCATTTAATCTTTGCACACTGTCTGACTGATTTCTTTCATTTCTCATGGATAGAGTGCAATCTACAAGTTTTTGTCAACCTCAGAGGTACTGAACTGTTACTAATCTGTTATAGAAGATTGTGACATCCATGATAATATTTTTATCGACACTAACTTAATACTTCATCTGTGTCTGTATATTTTGTTTTTTATAGCTCAATATATCTGAACATGATAGAAGGCATTTATCTGGGATGGATAACTGCCAGTTTGGTCTATATGCCTTTCCAAGGTAATGAAGAAGCAATATAGTATGGTACAGTAAATAGCAAATGCTAGACTATGGTCTGTTATTGCACGTCATTTATGTAAGACCTTGTCATTTTCATCTTTTCTCTTCCTTTACCCGCAAGTACTTCTTTGCAGCTTTTTGAAGTTCAAATGGACAAATGATGAAGTGAGAAACGCAACAGGTTATTCAAAAAGCGAGCAAGTTAAACATCCATTGAAGTTGCGGAGTTCTTATGCAACTATCCAGGTACAATTTCTATCTGATTTCACTATCAAATTTATGCATCTTTAGTCTGCAAATAGCAGCCTAAAAATGTCATCTTATTTTAGGGAAATGCCAGGACTAGGGGTCCTCAAGGCGAACCATTAGCTACTTCGTATCACTCGAAGTTTCTTGGAACTGTTGATTATATCTGGTAAACCCTTGAAGCCTTATGCACCTTGATGCTTATTATTCTATATCATTGACTTACATATTATTGGTGAAGGTACTCAACTGGACTTGAATGTAGAAAGGTCCTAGATACGCTGCCTATTGACACATTAAGGAAGACTGGGGGTCTACCAACCAAGGTATTGCCACTTAGTTATTTCTGGGCAACCTTAAGTGAACGCTTCTGCTTTTAAAAGCTAAAAATATTATTTATTTCAGTTAAATAACAATATGCCTGCTAAGTCATATGGTTTCTATTTCTCAATTGTTTTATTGCTCAGTGTGAAATTTTAATGTTTGAAGTGTGGAAATACTATTGAAAATGTACTATGCTCTTCCTTATGATTTTGGTAAAGTTGTAAAAATTAACATCATATTCTTCTCTCTGTTTTTAAGGTAACTTTGAGCATTTATTCAACCATCTTTGACTTTGTTGTTTCCTCATCATGTAAAAGGCGTAATGAGCCATCGCAAGTTGACGAAAAAAGGTGTCGCTTGGCTTATTTATTATGGGACAGCATTTGCTCAAACATCAGCATGTTTGGCTATATAATTTGCATGTCTGCTTTTGGCAGAGGTGGACTCTGAATTTTGTTTTTAATATTTTCTTTGCTAACTAAAGTTGTCTCAAAATATAGGAAATGGGAAGTGATCACTTGGCGCTGGTTGCTGAATTCGTCTTTACAGAACCCAGCGAGTTAGATCACCCACACTCAACTGACGATTCAGCAGAAGAAGAGACTATAATCAGCAAATCTGTATAAGCTTTTTATTGTTGCAAAAGAGGAAAAGAAAATTCAGTCAACTTAGGTGGAAAAGCGGCAGAAGAGAAAAGTTGGATGAGGGAAAAAGCAATGCGGAGCCTGCAAAGAAAAACAGGATTTCTCCTACCGCGTGTCTGGAGGAGCTTCTTCTGCTGTATATTTATATTTCTGGAACATATCTGTGCTGTAATATCAGTATGAATTTTAAGATTACAGTAAATGTATTTATTGTCCTCCGCGTCATCGCAATACAATGTATTTTGCAAACAAAGCAAACTCATTGTAAGGAGGCATAACACGAAGGATAAGGATTAATTTATTGCAATCTCTACCACTTTTCACTAAATTCATCTGTTTGGTAGTTTGCAGAATCAATCTTAACAATTGTTGTTCCTTTTTTTAACTTCCTAAGATTACATCTATTCATCTAAATTAGTTAATACAAAGGGAATTTATCTATTAGACCTCTACATTGTAAGCAGCTCCGTTGCCGCAGCCATGGAGAAAACGAGTAAAGAGAGCTGGGCAAGCATTTTTGAACTCTAGCAATATAATCTTGCATCTGAATTATCTCACACATTTACATGATAATTAGACTAACATATAAGAGTAGTAGTCTTTTTGATAATTACAGTACATTTAGCCATTAAGAGTAGAATTGAAATGTTGAAGCATCAGCTATGATATTTCTCAGACCCCCTATGGTGGAAGCAAACATTATGAGCACGCCGATAACAATGCATCCCTACAAAAAGGATGATTCCGCATGAACAAAACACATAAAAAAAAAGAAAAAGAAAGAGAAAATAGTTTGATAATTACAATTTTAATTATAAAGGCACAAAGAACTTTTGGTGACTCACCCAATTTGCCACCCAAGAGAGGCTGAACCTCCTGGGCTTCTTAATTGCTAGCCAGATGATGCAAGGGAGCTGCAAATAATCAATTTCCAAAAGCAAAGGGTCTGATTAGGATATCCCAAGAGTTATTCTTGACTATGTGCAGTTACTTGTTAGTAGAGCTGCTTACAAAATAGGAAGTGGGTGTGAATCCGAAGCCTCCAAAGAAGCCTAGTAAATCCGCGAAAAATGGAAATGTTACTCCAACAAAGAGGGTGAAAGCTGCGAAAAAATTGTAATAAATGGTGATTTGGTTGCACTTTGTAGTAATGTTAGATTAAGAAGATGTTGTTATCTTACCGACATAAGCTGATCGAGCTATTAGACGGAGAGTGATCCCAGGTCGAAGCTTTAATCTTGTGATCAGTAGGGTCTCAATGGAATCAAAAACTGGCATGGCATAGACCTACATATATACTTGGATACTTTAAACTCTAACCTTAGATTAAGAAGAACTTACTTCGTTGGACAATAATTAGGCAAAGTAAAATAAATCCGAATATTGAAAATTCCGAATGTTTGAAGCTGAAGCAGCTACTGTAAAGTGTAGAGTAACAGAATAAACATGAACACAATGATTGAGTGCTTTTATCTATTCACACAACTAAATCCTTGTTGGTTTAGCTTATATACGAATCATGTGGTTTTTTTATTCTCTTGAAAGGTAAAGTAATCCTCGGATCCCCACAATGCATAATTTTTCTTAAAAACATGCAAGTTTTCAGTAGCGGCAATAGGCCGCGGCTATTAATAGAGCTATCTATGGTTATCAAGGGCAGATCAAATTTATTAAATTTGGTCAAATTTTGTTATTAAATAGTAATCATATTCAATAAATTATATGTGCAAATATGGAAATTGGTTTTAGTAATAACATCATTAAATTCGTGAATCGAATGTGGCTTTCATAATTAATGACGAAGTACTTTTCCACCTACCAACCAAAGTTGTGGGCCGTTTGGTCATTGTTAAGCTGTTTGGCACTAAACCACTTAAGACCCTCTGCATTGCGCAAAGTCGTAAAGTCGGCTTGTTTTATCATCTATCCTTTAATAAACACTAATACTTTAATTTACTTTGATAAGTAGCATCACTTTGTGTTCTAGTAGTCAATGTTTAAGGTATATTTTATTAAGAAAAAGGGACAAGTTTAAGGTATGTCAACAGGGCAGGAAAAGGACTAAAATTCAGATATCATCATGAACCATGAAAATTAAGAAAGCGTAAAGCACAAGTTTAGAGCTAATCAAAGAGATTAATTATCATCTACCACTGTTGCCTCTCTTTTTAAGATACCCCAGCCTCAAAAAGTGTTGATCCTCAATGGAGAGGTCCAACAAAGCGGCAAATTTTCAAACTCCACATTATAAATATGATAAGATCCATTATTGTTGTCGGATGCTCTACTAATTATATAGTTGTATCATATGTTACAGGGCAAATCTCACCAACCATTATCAAAGCATACAAAATAAATTCTACCGAGTTTTCCCAACTTATTTTAACATGATTTTAAGGCATGTTTGGTCCAGTATTTTATTCTGATTTTGAAATGGCCTGTAGTGTCGTTTGTAAAAGCTCTAACTTTAAAAAGCTATTGTAGATTGTAATATTATATGTAGTGGCTGGCCACGCTGCACTATGAGAAGTGGCTTCTAAATAGAAATAAAGTTGCTTTATTAGTGGCATTAAGAATCATAACTCAATTTTTATGTACATTGAATGTTACTTTGTTAATTTAAAGAGTCCAGTATCTTATTCTGTGGTGAAAGATCAGTTTGGACCAAATTATATTCCAAATGGCAGGAGGTCGGGTTGAATCGAATTATGTTCGTAGTAACGGGAGACTAATTAGACGAAGTCACAATCAAACTTCGTGAGCGTTGTACCTGCACACTTTAAGTGAATTGATTGAATATTTCAAATGGATCGAGTTTTTGGAATTAATAGTCAGCACGAACCTGATAGCTTCCCACGACATGCACGACGACCATGAGATTGGCGGCGGCGATGAGCCACGGCGGGCGGCTGAGCGCCATGAGCACGTTGTCGTCGACGTCCTGTCCGAAGGCCCAGTACCCGATCATGGCTACGGGGAAGTAGCAGAGCGCGGTGACGAAGTAGGCCGCGACAGTGCCCCTCCACATCGTCGCCTTTGACGGCTCTGCCGGCGTCGACGGTATCGTGGCCTGGATCTCCAGCACCACGCCATGGCCGGCGTACGCGAAGGCGACCTGCCCCAGCGCGCTGAACACCCGGAACACCGAGTCCCACGCCGTCGCCGACTTCTTGTAGCCGTAGCTCACGCCGCGCGCCGGCCGGCCGCGGGCGAAGCAGGCCACCCAGGATATGGTGGAGTAGCTGCAAGAGAAATGCAGGGCACGTATGAATTAATGTTAAATTTAAAAAGCTTGTGATTGAAACTAAGTTTGGAGTTAAATTTCTGACTTCGATTAGCATGTTTGATTTTTTTCCTTTGAATGCAGTAAATTAAGGTACAGAGAAATTCTACGCATCGAATAATTTTACCATCCATTTGTGATAGTTGTTCGCTTCGACAACAACTCAAATGCATTTTGCTGTAGATAAGTGACAGCTTGAAAAAACATAGTGAGAAATAAATTTCTATGATAAGCACTTGACACGAAATAGTTTTTTTTTGCAACTATAAACAGTTTGGCCCGTTAGATTTATTCGTGGAATTCGTAGGTAAACTTCGACAGTTTACGCAATAATATGCCGCACCGTCACTTTCCACCACAAAAAGTGTCGCAACTATAAACAAAAATAATGCACCTGAGCGACATAGCAGCTGCTGCAAATGAAACTGCAGCAACAGAGTTCAAATTGGGAAGCTGAGACAGGACAAACTGGAAGGATCCAAAGATGCAGATCCAGTATGACTGCCGCAGCGGGGCGCAGGCCGGGCACGCGATCTCTGCAAACTTCTGGAGGCACTTGCCGCCGGTGACCATGTACACCGTGTCGCACCCGACCTGCACGATCAGCTGCTGCGGCACCACGATCCACGGCCCCAGCCGTGGCCCGAACGCGTGCTCCCCCAAGTCGCGGTACCGGTCGAACCGCTTACCCGGCACGCACTCGTGGAGCTCTATCATTAGCCACAGTGTGTACAAGGTGATGCACCATGATACTACCAGCGCCAGTGTTCCAGGTCCCCTGCAGTTGTAGTAGTTAGTACGTAGTACGGATCAGTGTTTTAAATAGCGGTCCAAAAGCATATATTTTCGACAATTAAACCGGTTTTTTAAGTAAATTTAGTTATTATTTACTAACTAAATATAACTAGATTCAATGAATGAGATCTGTCCTATCAAAAATGTACAGTGTTGATATATTACCAGCCTAAGTGAGCCATTGCGTAAGGGAGACTGAGCACGCCAGCACCGACCATCGCCGTGACGTTGTGGAACGTTGCGTACCACCATTTCGCCCGACGAGGGGCGGCTTCCTCTGCGTTTTCCGCCTGAAAATACCAAATTGTTAGGGTTCATGCAACAAAGAGCATGGATTTTAGTTAGAGAGGAAGGGAGTTTCAAGTACTCCTAGACCTTGGGGAGAATTGAAGTATTGGAAACCATATTGAAAGAAAAAAATTAAGC
This sequence comes from Ananas comosus, assembly GCF_001540865.1. Lineage (NCBI taxonomy): Eukaryota > Viridiplantae > Streptophyta > Magnoliopsida > Poales > Bromeliaceae > Ananas > Ananas comosus. The sequence goes on along the minus strand of NC_033626.1, from coordinate 13,176,848 downwards.
TATGGTACATACATGTTTGTGACACTCCCATATATACAATGTACTATATATAATGTCCTTGTAGGTGGTTGCCATTATTCATAGTTTGTTGGAAAGGAACTTTGAATCTTTTTGTGCTCTGGGAACCAAACATACATTAGAATAGATGAAAGCATCTTGCGTTGGGTACTAATTATGATAAAAAAGATAAAAGGAGAGGTCTCAAATCACTCATATAATAGGAAAACTTATCATGTTTCATAAGGTGGAATTGATACTTACTGTACTAGGTAACCCCACTCTATATATTAGATAAGTAATTGCTGAGACTATCATTTCTCATTTTGAATAACAAAAAAAAAAAAAACAAGAAAAAAGGTGAATGATATGGGCATATTTCTCCACCAAATAGGAACAAGATTTTACACATTGTGGAGTAAAACAGTGAGTCATGTGGTAGTGGTCTGTTGACCATAATATGTAATATGGAAACACCTTATCAAGTATCTAAAATACTAATTAAAATGAGTAATATGATGGCAATATTATGGCCGATCACTTCAAGCTTTTCTTTTTAAATTTTTAACTTTCTCTTTGTGAATGATTAGGGAATTGACTTAGGAGGTGAGAAGTGCCTTTCTTGTATCTTTTGTCCTATATAAATTGCAAGGTTAACTCCTCATATATCTTGGTGAGGAGGCTACAGTATATCCGTAGTTTATGATGAAACTCAGATGTAAATCTTTTCAATGGATCCTAGGGGAAGTTTAAGTGACATTTTCATGACAAAACTTAAAGATACAGGAACAAAAGAATTCATCATTATTTCCTTGGGAAAATCAGACTAATAAAAAGGCTTCAAGTTGGATGTGATGTATGAAGGTTGTGGCTACAAAGGATTGTATTTAATTTGCAATATATATATAGACTATACTCTTATGAGTATAGAGCCTTTTATACTCATAAATTTTTTACCGTTTGATCTACCCTTTAATCATTTTCACCCGTTAGATTATACTATTCAACCAACCACCCACTCACCCCTAGGGGGCCTACTATCAACTTAACCGTAACCACTTTCATCCCAACCGCACATTTTTACATCTGAACGGCCGAAAAGTTATAAGTACAAAGGGCTTTATACTCATATGAGTATAGTAGCCCCAGCCTATATATATATATATATATATATATATATATATATATATATATAGTGCGGCTAGTATGCTTATGGAAGCACGGAGGCCTCTCATGCCACCAAGTTATTTTCGATGATGGAACTTTCAAATCGACGATCAGCACCGTTAGAATATGATCTAGAGCACTTGAAGTACCTAGAAAACAAATTTTGAAATCTTTTCGACATCATTTACCTAATGATCAAAGGGGCTCAAAATTAGTAATTTCAACCGCTGATATAAGAAGAAATCTCACAAAACGGTGTAAAGATATCCAAATCAATTAAATTTAGATCAAAGAAATTGATCTTAAACTATATAGTAAAAAGATCTATACTCTCGATCAAAATTTCACAAAATTTCGATCATCACTTTTTACACCGATAAACTTGCAACCGGCTCACCACGGCCATTAAAATTATTGATTTTAAGCCCACTTCGATGCACTAAGAAAACAATATCGAAAAATCGCATGAAATTTGATTTTCTAGATACTTCAAATACTATAGATCAACTCCAACGAAGCCGATCATCAATTCGAAAGCTCCGAACATCGAAAACAAATGGGAAGCAACAGAGGCCTCCGTTGCTGCTCATAAACAAACCAGCCAAACTCTATATATATATATATATATATATGAATTAGGCCGGAATACTATTAATAGTAAAACGCTTTTTTTGCTATCAAGTTTTTAATCCTTGGATGAAAAATTATAAGGTCAGAATGATATTAGTCGGTTAGAGTTGAGTGGTACCCCTAGGGTTGAGTGGTCCCCACTGGGTTATAGTATTTAATCCAATAGTTAGAAATAATGAAAAGAGTTGATCCAAAGGCTAAAAAACTGGTAGCAACAATGAAATTTTACTACTAATAATAGCCCAATCCAACTCTATATATATATATACATGAAAATAAAATTTTATTTCTTAAGATGCAGCAAGTATAAAGGCCATGATTAACTTTTTCCCTCTTCTCATCAAATTGAAAACTAACCAGCATAGAGTTTATATAACAAAACTCAGGTCTTTTTCAATCAGGAGTATAGTACATTTTCATTTTCATGCTCATGATTTGTCATAAATTGGCCTTTATAATATTGATTTGTCTAGTTAAATGGTTAGTACAATACAACAAGCAGCTGATTTCGGAGTCCGATTGAACCGGGTCCGAGAAGACCGGGCCTTTACTAGACCGGACCGGGAGTACCAAAATATTCATTTTATTTTTGGGCCATAAGTTTTTGGGCTGGGTTTCGGGCCGGCCTAATGGGGAGCTCATGTGTCCTAGTTAGTTTAGGACAGGGCGTGGACCCGTGGACTCGCCCAGTTGAATAAATTGAGCTCATCCTTTTGAACCCGCACCCGAGCAAGCAATGGAGTTGGGAGATATATTGTTTTATTCTTTCTCTATATATAAAGTACAAAGTTGCTTCCTTTTTCCGCGTGTTTGATTCCTTGTCTCACGGAGTTCGCCCATGGCCGCTACCCAACCCTCCCCCTACTCTCTCTCTCTCTCTCTCTCTCTCTCTCTCTCTCTCTCTCTCTTCGCGTAGTGCTATTTGTACATAAAGGAAGGGTTGTTGTGGGTTTTTTGAAGGGGCTCGGGAGAAGATGGGCAACTGGGGATGGGGGATTGGGAGGAGAAGGATTGGGTTCGCCCCATCAAAACCCTAGAGCCCTACAACGTCACCGCCGTCGTCGCGGGGAGCCGCAACTCCCTCGCCATCTGCGACAACGGACATGTACATATCACCCTCCCCCCTCCTCTTCTTCTCCCTTTCTCTTTCCTGTTTGTGTATCTGAATTGCTCCTCTTGCTTTTCTTCTTTGTTGGGTTAGCTCTTCACATGGGGGTGGAACCAGAGAGGAACCCTCGGGCACCCCCCGGAGAGCAAGGCCGAGTGCGTCCCCAGCCTCGTCAGATCCCTCGCCGACTCCAGCGTCAAGATCGTTCAGGTATTTTGGCTTTTCGAGCAGGAATTTCTACTGGGTTTTGGTCTTAAGGCAGTGTATTTAGGTACCTACTACTAAAGATTCGATCTTTCCAGTATTTGGCTCATGAAGCGGGAATTCCGACTGGGTTTTGGTCTTAATGCAGTTAAATTAAGTATTCTCTAGTAAAAGATTCGACCTTGTCGTAATTTCAGGCAGCGATTGGCGGGTGGCATTGCCTCGCTGTAGACGACAATGGGCGAGCTTATGCGTGGGGTAATTAAGTTTGGAGTTGTTGTTTGAACTCTCTTTGATTGCTTTTTAATGATGTCTCTAATCTAGTGCAATTTATGTGTTTGATAATTTGGTCATGTGGGGATTTTGAACAGGTGGTAATGAGTATGGTCAGTGCGGAGAGGAACCTGAGAGGAAAGAAGACGGGAGCAAGGCTCTTAGGAGGGATATTCCGATCCCCCAACGATGTGCGCCGAGGCTTTCTGTTCGGCAGGTTGTTGGAATATATTCTAGTATTTCGGATTCTTTGTTTTGAGAATGTTCTTGGAATTTGAGACATGTTTGTATGCCTTAATACCTTATCCTTGTCACTAGCCGACGTGCTTTTATTCCATCAAGTTCCCTGCTTCATGTCCTCCTTTCTTTCCTGCTTTTTGTTAATTTGTAGTGGACTACTTGCTTATGAAAACAAGTGAGAAAAAATTAAAAATATATAGAAAGTAGTCTTAATATTCTTTTTTTGTGTCCTGTTTATGATGCAGCCACAAACATTATAACTTGGCTATTATTCGAATCATTGAATATGCTTATTACAGAAGGGTTTCTCTTACCAATCTTTTCCCCAGGTGGTTTGTTTCCTCAACCAAAAGAGGACCAATCTGTGAATTTATTTTGATTAGATAGATATGTCGTAACTATGGCCACTTTGGCCGCTATGTCACCTAGCTTCTGATAAATTTGTTTAAGCTAAGGATATTAGTGAGTCTGCATCATTGTCCCACCTTGGACCAATTACAGAACCAGTAACTATATTTAGGTTTTAATTTCTTTCCTATGTTCAGGTGGCTGCTGGAGGGACACACTCCGTGGTGCTGACTCAAGATGGTCATGTGTGGACATGGGGCCAACCGTGGCCTCCTGGGGACATGTATCTAATCTCTTCCTAATGTGTAGTAGCTTATTGAATTCTTTTTCCTTAATCTGACTTTCATATCCCCGCTTACTATCACAGTTTTTTTGCAGTAAACAAATATGGGCGCCTGTGCGAGTTCAAGGCCTTGAAAGAGTGAGGCTGATTGCTGTTGGTGCCTTTCACAATTTGGCGCTGTTAGAGGATGGAACTTTATGGGCGTGGGGTAACAATGAATATGGACAGCTAGGCACTGGCGACACTCAACCAAGGTCGCAGCCTATTCCTGTTCAAGGGTTGTCTGGTCTTACCTTGGTAAGAACTGCACCTTATTCTGTATCTAAAAATTGTGCTATTTAACATGCTGGCTAAGAATTATCTGCTACTTCCATTGATTTTGCCACCTTCAAATTTCTGTTGTCCCATATGCTTAGAATAGTCGATGCCAGTCTACAAGACAGTCCAATTGTAGAGCTTTCTCTTTACGAGCTGAAATTCATAGTGCAGCGGCACTCCTTTTCCACATCGTTGATGCCAATCTGAATTAGTACTAATCAATTCTCTTATGGCAAGTGTTCACTTTGTTATTGTTTCTTTCTACTTATATGCTTATAATACATAAAGGGACTAATCAAATTGCAAAACCTCCCAGTTCTATGATTTGAAAAAAAAAAAAAGATACACCAAAGATCTACTGATTGTCCAGAAGAAAATGTAATTCGAATGGCTGGTAAACTTACAAACGATGTGCACGTTTGCATGTTCGTCTTTGGCTTTCTAACCTAGCTGCTGGCTTTACTTCAAGTTTTGTAGTTTTAACTTGCTTTGTCCTTTCAACTTTGTCGCATCACATTGAATACTCTTCATGTGCTCCAGCATTGTTTCCTTGTGGTCCATGTTCTTCTGATGGAGGTTCTAATGTTATTTATTCCAGGTTGATATTGCTGCGGGAGGTTGGCATTCAACTGCATTGACAGATGAAGGAGAGGTAAGTCGCTTCTTCCTTTAGAGCGTTGGTTTAGTCTGTTAGAGGTTCATTTAGTTTTATTTGGCACCCTTGCTACATTGTGTTCAATGTGGAATATTTTATGTCCTTCAATTTGCAGCTTGGCAGCTGGTGATTTTTTTCCCCCCTCTTCTGGTCTAAATACCAACTTAAAATATAAAGTCATAGTGGGTCAGATTGGTCTGTTTTTGTTGCATTTGTGGTTGACCACTGAGCTCTTAATGGGTTTAAATTTTAAAACAAGGTGCTGGAAGAAGAGTTTACTTTGGAGTCATTCTGGGAAGTTTGCTTGACACAGTTCATGCTTCTGTACTCATTTAAACTCTTTTTCTCCAAAATGGTTTCTTGTCCAAATAGTTTGCGACATATCAACGTTATGGCGGCTAGATAAAGTTAAAATTTATAGAGCAACTAAAGTAATCCTAAATCAGGAGAATAAAGCAGAAGGAACAGATCTTCAATTGAAGTTTTTTTAATAGAAGTTTGCAGAATCATGCTCATCTGTTTCTGCGCTAATATTGTGAAAACTAAAATATATGGCACAAATTAGGAAAGAAATGAAAAGGAGGGGGAAAAATTTGTGGTAGCTGTTAAAGATACAGAGAAACCTTGAAGATTGCCAAAACTTGTAGGTATTGGAAAGATTTCTGCTATCATAGCTGTCAAGGAAGATATTAGAGACACCTGATTCTTTTAAGAGTATTTCTTTCTAAAGCTTCTTAAAGCCTGCTGTCCAAATTCAAAACTATCATGTGCTCATCTGGACAAAAAAGGAAAAAACAATTGAATAAGTCTTCTGGAGTTCTTCAAAGCTGCAAATTTGTCTCGTTGGTCGAGGACAACACTTTTTCCAGGATGAACATAATAAAATGCGTTTGCAGACTATTTAAGATCAGGTTTCTTTCCTCTTCCTTTGGGTAAAATGGTAACTTTTGTCCTCCTATTGTGTAGATATTGTTTTACAAGCGCTTAGGATGCTTTAAATTTGTAGTTCTATATCAATTTGCCTGCACTGCTTAACTGTTAGATCTCATTTGGGCTTTGCATCTTGTCAATTGATTGAAGTACGCGATTCAATTACTTATGTTGAGGCTCTCTTGACCGTTGTATGTGTTGCCTAATCAGGCAATGCCATGTATTGAATGCAATTTTGACTGCACTACTCTGAGGAAGCAGACGAAGTACACTTTCAAGATGAGGAGTTCAAAGCATTTTAATAGCAAGTAATTTTGTTAATTATCTTGCTGCTCTTCTAGGTATATGCTTGGGGAAGAGGAGAGCACGGGAGGCTCGGATTCGGAGATGATAAGAGTAGTAAAATGGTTCCTCAGAAGGTTCAACTCTTAGTTGGAGAAGACATAGTTCAGGTAAATTGACTTGCCATCTAGCCAAAATACAATATCACAAGAGTAAGAATTATTCTTTAATATAGGATAATACAGAGATCACATGGAAATTTCTTGAATTTTCTGACCGTTGAGCTATCTGAAACAAGTAGGACTCACACATTTGGACATGTACAGGTATCCTGTGGAGGCACTCATTCCGTCGCATGCACACGTGATGGACGAATGTTTTCTGTAAGTATTTTGTTTATCTAGCAAACTGCTGAGCCAGCTTAATTTGTTCCGGTTTGGTTATTTATGTGCCAAGCTTTTTGACTAGGATTTTTGTATATATTTGATCGCTTTGAACAAAGTTGTTGAGGGTATAATCTTCGACTTCTTAGAAAATTATTTTTTAAGTATTATTGATTATTGATAAGTGATTGGATTGGTACATGTGGAGCCAAATGCTCATTTTTGTGATTTTGAAGTTATTAATGGCGTTAATCCACTTATTTCCTTTCGGCGTCACGCATCATCTATTTGGATTTATCATATGACAGTTCGGGAGAGGAGATCACGGCCGACTTGGATACGGTAAAAGGGTAACCACCGGACACCCTATGGAAGTGCCTATAAACCTGCCTCCTCCGAAAGACCGCAGCGGCTCCCACGGACGGTGGTGCACGAAGCTCGTCGCGTGCGGCGGGCGGCACACCTTAGCAATTGCCACCTGGAAAGATGAACCAGATCAATCAATTCCAACCTAAACCTAGATGCTAGCTGGCTAATGACAGTATTGTTGGATTAAATAGTTGGTTGTTAGTATTATTATTTATATTATTTAAAATAAAGGACTTAAACAGAGTCTGTCATGTGGAAGGAACAGATCCCTTGTATGATTGGATGAGGATAAGCAATTTATTACAAAGGTTTCATTTATGCTGTTTGTTCCCAAGCCATTTGAAAATCCCTGTTAACATAGCATGTTATTTTAACTGAATTGTTGTGGTTTATATGGCTTATTATTACTATAAATGGAAATGTATTTTACTTGCATTACTGAGAACATGCTTGATCTCTAATCCTAATCGGATCTGAATGCTTAGCCCGAGTCGTGCCTGGGCCTGCATCCGACATAGATGGATTCCGGGCCCGGCCCATTAGCAATTTCCTATCACACTGCTCTGCGACCAACCAAATCCTCAGAGGGAGACTCAAGCGCGGATTACAAAGATAGGAAGCCAACCAATCAGAACCAATCATTGCGCCACGTGTAACACAGGACTTAAAGGGAGTGGACACAAACAAGGAGAGAAAGATTGTGCTAACGAGAGCAGTGAGCCAAGTGAAAATTCGACTGCCAGGAGAAGCAAGAGAGGCGAGCGACCGCCGACAGCGCAGGGGGGAGGATAAGATACAATGGTGGTGGCGACGGCGTACTCGACGGCGGTTCTCGGTGGCGCTTGGCTCCCTACGCCCGGCTCCGTCGCTCCTCGCTCCCTTCTCCTTCCCCCTCTACCGAGGCGCTCTATCTCCGCCGCTCCTTCCTCTTCCTCCACCCTTTCCCCCGTCTTGGCCCCTTGCTTCCGAGGTTACCTCCAGCAGTAAGAGATTCTGAATTCGAATATTATTTACGTTATTATTTACTTACGTAAGTCTTGTAAAACAGAAACACAGAGGTTCTCTTTGCTCCAAGTTAGAGCCACCTCTTCGTCGGAGGAGACACCGAGTTCCATTCAAACGGATGAGCTCCTCGCCGATTTAAAGGAGAAGGTACTGCACCCAAATCTCATACTCCGCAATCTCTTTGCGCTGCATTATACGTATCTTTAACTGATGTCGTAAAAGTACAGTGGGATTCTATTGAGAACAAATCCACCGTCTTTTTATACGGTGGAGGCGCGATAGTCGCAGTTTGGCTCTCTTCTGTCGTCGTCGGAGCCATTAACTCTGTTCCATTGGTACACTGTTCTCTCTTAAATCTTTTTTTTTTTTTCGTACTTGCTCCATATAATATCAAATTATGTGATTTTTCTCCAATTTTTTTTCCCCTGTTCTATTCTCTTTGTAGCTTCCCAAGATCATGGAACTAGTGGGGCTTGGATACACTGGATGGTTCGTGTACCGCTACCTCCTCTTCAAGGTAAGCCTCTAATGCAATCTTTTTATTTGTATATTTTTTTGGAATAATACGGCATGAGTTACAGCTGTTTTTGCTGAGTAATTACTCAAATTCTGTTGACTTGAAAGGCTAGAATTTGATGAAATTGGTTGGAAACTAATATAATTTGAAATGAATGGCATAAGAGCATATTCTTTTTGGTCATAAAACTTGATGCGCTTCGCGCTAAATCTTATGTTCTTGCATTATCTTTCTCTTTGATTTTATTCTGACAATTCGTCCTCTTCTGGTTTTTGCAGCAAAGCAGAAAAGAATTGGCGGAAGATATCGAAGCGTTGAAGAAAAAGATCACTGGAACAGGCGAATAATCGCGCTTTCGCATGAAAAATTTTCTGCAAGAGATTTTTCCCGAACACTTGTATAAGAGGAACTTCATTTATGTACTATTACTTATGCATTCTATTTCTCGCACCAAGAAGTTCTTTCCCCTCCTAATGACTACATCAACTGATATGTTATCAGTAAACTTCTTCTGGATATGGTGTTTTTTTTTTTTTTTTGTATTATATATATTTGTATGGTTGGTATTTTTCACTTTCATTATTATTTGTGAAGGATTGGGATGCTTCAACTTAAACAAGGAGATTACATAAGCCATCATACATTAGATTCAAAATCATTTTTTTCACACAGGCTCCGGATCGAAACGATTTTAGGGGTCTGATTATGGGCGAGAACTAAATTTGCTTTGCTTGGGGGTGACCTGGTCGAACAATTGAAAAAATCTAGAATGTATCAGTTATATTACTGATGTGACGTTCTTAATAAATTTAATTTTTTTTTTAGGCTCACACTCATTACTAAAAAATATTTTTATTATATTTTTATCTCAAGTAAAAAAATATGACTGGCTAGTTAATATGATATAATATAAGTGTTACATAGTAAATTTTCTCCTAACAATTTCATCACAACAGTCTAAACCCAAGTCAAATCCGGGTTAAAAAGCATATAAAAAGAAGCTCTCAGAGATTGGTGCATAAACTGAGGAGAGTGTAAAACGTGAGTCCAGCTCTATTTTTTGTAATATGTAAAATGTGAAGTCTGAGAGTTCATGTTCAAAATTTATGCATTTACATATTTGAAGTAGGGAGATATTTATGCACTTATAGATTAAATTTGGAATGCAAATTGGACGGATCTGAGGACGGGAACCTTTTTTCTTGGCTTGTTAAGCCGCATTTTTGTTCTTGTTTATTATTATTTTGAATAATTTGGAATGAAGGTGAATTTTTGGCATATTTTTAGTAAGTTAAATGTAAATTATATTATTATATTTTTGATTTTTAAATTTTTGGGTGGATCACGATTGAGGACGTCGAGAGCTTCATCAAAGGGAATCCATTTCCATCCCTAACTAAACGTTGCATTAAAAAAAAAAACGAAAAAAAAAATCAAGGAGTCAATTTCGAAATAGATTATGGTTAAGAGAGGTTGTCCATAGACCTTGACCTCTATCTTTTGACCGGCACCACCCGTGAAGCACGTGCATGGCACGTGCACATCAAACCAAAGTTGTCTCCGGTTCATGCGATCACGACCGCTTTAGCCAGCCTGGTTCGCCCAGGCGGACCCAAAAACCAGCACACACGCCCGATCTGCGTTGTGCCCCCGCTGGGCCCACCACGTGTCGCCCCTCCATTGGACCGCTAGGTGTACGCGGCCGATCCTCTCCCCCCTCTTTTTTATCTCCACCTCGTCTCCGCGTTCAAAAAACCCCCAAATCGATTGCCTCCGCGCGATTCCGTTTCCGATCGAAGGAGAAAAAAGGGCGAAAAAAGAGGTATCCGATCATCTCCTCTTCTCTCCAACCATTTACGATCTATTCTTTATTTTATTCTTTTTCTTCGTAATTTTGATGCTGTTTTTCCCCAAATTTCTGGGTGATCTCCGTGATCGGATCGTCCCGATCTCGCCAATTTTGTAGGTTTTCTGCTCGATTTTTTACTTTGGGATCCGTATATTTTCTCTAGACGATTCCTTTCCCTTGTATTGTTTTGATTAAATCGGAAAATTTGACAGGTATAGGGCATGGATTTCTTTGAATCGGTGAGATGATGATGTTTTCTTTGAATCGATCCAAAAAGAAAAAAAAATCCCTTGGATTACGATTTGAAATTGTTGTATCGCGCTGACTATTTCTCATTTGGAGTAATTTTGTAAATGATATTAGATATATAACCATCATCTTTTGTTTAGATTATAATATTGCAAATGCGTTGATATGAATCAGCGAAAGCTATATTTTACGAGAGAAATCATTAAATCTGTTAGAGAAATGGGAGTGTAGAATCGGATAGCGTGATATTACGATGTAATGGTGTGCTGATTACGAGATCAACAACAACAGCATTATATGATTGCTGTTATTGATTTTTTTTTCTTTTCTTTTTTGCCGGCGAATGTAAAAATCTTGCAACCAAATAATTTGTGTTGGAGTATGAGATTTAGAGGGTGTGTTTTATGACTTGAAATTTAGTTGAGGTCGAATGCTTTCGAAAGCACATGCATCTGGTGCTTCCACCTTTTTGCTCATTGCATGCAAGTTCACATTCATTCTCATGTCAGAGAGCTCGATCTTGATGTGCATCATGTGGTCATGCATGTTGGAATAGATACATGTGGTTCTTGATGCATGAAAAGTTAGAAATATTGACCCCATGCTGCTTTTGATAGCATTCCTGGTTAATTCCTTAAACATTATGAATTTATTTTGCAAAGCAAGAGATGCTAAACTGGTCACATTTGTTGATCTGCGTGTGGAAGGAAGAATCTAGTTACTATTAATATAAAACAAAATGTCTCGGGAGGAGAATGTCTACATGGCCAAGCTGGCAGAGCAGGCCGAGCGGTACGAGGAAATGGTAGAGTTCATGGAGAAGGTGGCCAAGTCTGCCGACACTGAAGAACTCACTGTAGAGGAGCGCAACCTCCTCTCTGTTGCCTACAAGAACGTGATCGGGGCCCGCCGCGCCTCGTGGCGCATAATCTCCTCCATTGAGCAAAAGGAGGAGAGCCGCGGGAATGAGGACCACGTTGCCCTTATCAAGGAGTACCGCGGCAAGATCGAGGCCGAGCTCAGCAAGATCTGTGATGGCATCTTGAAGCTGCTTGATTCTCATCTTGTACCGTCCGCGACCACCGCAGAGTCTAAAGTGTTTTATCTGAAGATGAAGGGTGATTATCACAGGTAGGAAGGAATGCAAACAACATACATTCTTAGCTAGCATTGCTTCCTTCAAAACTCTACTACATTTATCTTCTTACAGAATCTTTATTTTCCTTTGTGTCTATTGGAAGCTTAATTTCTAACTTATATAATAAAATAATCTTACAGGGACATATGTGGAAAACCTTTATTTTGATATGTCTGAGTGGTGATTAATGAATAGGTATCTTGCGGAGTTCAAGACTGGAGCTGAAAGGAAGGAAGCTGCTGAGAGCACACTTCTGGCCTACAAGTCTGCTCAGGTACAACATATCGGCTATCTGAAATTCCATCGCTAATTATTCATAAAGCATTCAGATTAAAAGTAGCTTTTAAGAAATCCATCGTGGGATACATGTTATACTTCAACCTTCTGTTAAGATGATTTCTTGAAGTGTTTTCTTTTTGCTGCTTGTTATTAATCCTGTTTGATCACTCATCTTTGCAATACAATTTCCAGGATATTGCTTTGGCTGAACTGGCCCCTACTCATCCGATCAGGCTCGGCCTGGCACTCAACTTCTCCGTGTTCTATTATGAGATCCTGAACTCGCCAGATCGTGCTTGCAATCTTGCAAAACAGGTTGGTTTTCAATGATAATGGTTCTGTTGTGGGTATGGTTTTGTTGGTTGTCAACTAGTCATTGAAGTACTTAAACAGTATGATGAATGTGCATGTATAGTGTGGTTTTCTTTAAATGCTTGTGCACTTGCATCATTAAACAATCTTAATACTCTAATGTCTTGGCTCTGATTGAAATTTGTAGTTTTAAGATCATAATTGAGAACTGTTCTAATATTGAATCCTAGTCCGAATCAAAGAGTTCGGAACTGCATATCTATCTTGTCGGTTTAAGACTCCACACAACCTGTGGATATTAAAATCATACTCGTTAGTTTTACATAATAGAGAAAAACAATTCTTAAATGACAAGAACTTTCATCCAATATCTATTTATCTTCTATCTGCCTTTGTACTTCCCTTGGTTCTCTCCCAGTTATAATAGGTAGATATTTTCTTCTTCGCGAAAAGAAAGGTTTTCAGATAGAACATCTGCGGATTCCGTGTTTCTTGTATTTGTTTTCGCTTTTCACTAGGTAGGTGAAACATTCTCTTGCAAATGCATATAATGCTGCCATAATATTCTTTACTTGAAAACAAAGATTTAGCTGTTCTGATACTGTTTGATGTTGCAAATTTGCATTACTGCTATAAATTCTTCTATTGGAAAATGCATATGACGCTGCCACGATAATTAAATGTATTAGCTTACCTCCATCAAATGCTCTGCTTGTTTGGTATAGCTGTTCTGTTTTTCATGAGCTGCGCATCATTTTTTTTCCAAAATTACTGAATATTGTAATGTTGATGTGGCAAAAAAATGTGATGTGAAAAATTCGACGGTCTCTGTTCCGTTTCCCATAATCAATGCTAAAATTGTTGTTGGCTTTTGCTATTCCTAGTACCCACTTCACTCCTAACAGTGCTCCCGTTTGTACAGTTGTGCATTCTCTATTTCTGAAGCAATTTTTAATTATCGGCAGGCTTTTGATGAGGCAATCTCGGAGTTGGACACTTTGGGCGAGGAATCGTACAAGGATAGCACATTGATTATGCAACTCCTACGAGATAACTTGACCTTATGGACCTCTGATATCACGGTATGCTCTAGCCGACAGTTATTTTAGTTCTTTCTCGTAACTTACCTTCACCATCAAATATTTATGCTTGTCTTTCTCGGTGTCAGGATGAAGCTGGGGATGAGATCAAAGAAGCCCCCAAACGCGAGTCGGCAGAGGGGCAGTAAACGATTCGTTCGAATGGCATCAGGAACGAAGTTGCTAGAACTCTCTTCGTATGTCTGAGTTGTTGGAACAATGTATTATGATGAATTCTTGTTTCTATTTGGACATAATGGTGGAAAGTCCTCACGTTTGCTTTGGGATATTGCTACCAATGATCATGGTTTTGTCTGTGTATGTCGACATTCTATTTGGCCTTAGGTTTTATTGATATTTTCTGCTGCTTACAACCCAGCTGTTTTGTGGTGTTTCTCATTCTACTCTTGATGAAATGGCTTTCTTTGTAGGACTGAGAGTGGCAAGATTGCTGCACATAAATCAAAAAATTGAATTCGAATTAGGTTTGTACGATATTGTTGCATTTCACAGTTGGCTTGTGGTAGTAAAATTCTTATTATTATGATTCAAGCAATTGATTTTGTGAGATTATTTATTGCACTGTTAGTGAATAATTAATAAAATAGTTAGGGGACGCCAGATATTTTTGTCTCGGGTGAAAAGTAAACTGTAATTAGATGCCTTGGTCTTCGTTGGTGGGTTAATTTCCTCTCATTATCCAATGCCATGTAAAAAGAATAATGATATTTTCTTAATGTCAATTATAATTAGTTAATCTCCGTCGACCATCTGATACGTGGCCCAAACCAACTAGTGGGTTGAGTCAAGTTCACGTGAGACACAGATCATTTGGCCGTATGATCCTATGTACCCTATCTCGGACACAATCGTAACCGTGTTCAATCTGACCCACTAGAAGGCTAGAAGCTGTGTTCTGGGGAAGAACCCGTTCGAGTCTGCAGGATTTTTCTCCCTCGCTCTCGAATTCTCTTCTTCTCTCCATTCTCCGCCTCTTCTCCCTCCGCATCTCCTCCTCGCCATGAGCGCCATCGCCTCCCCAACGCCCCCACAACCCCAACCCCCCAAAACCGTACGCTTCCTCTTCCCGATCTCATCTCCTTCCGGTCCCCATCTCCTCTTACCAGCTCTCTAATGGCTTTGGCTTCACCAGGTGCGCGTGGTGATCAAGGGGAGGGTCCAGGGCGTGTTCTTCCGCGACTGGACAGTGGAGAACGCGCGAGAGCTCGGCCTCCGCGGCTGGGTCCGGAACCGCCGCGACGGCTCCGTCGAGGCCGTGTTCTCCGGCGCACCCGCCGCCGTGAACGAGATGGTGGAGCGGCGGTGCCGGATCGGGCCCCCCGCCGCCGCCGTCACCGCCCTTAACGCCTTCCCTTCCGACGAGGTCGTCGACCCTGCCCAGGGTTTCCAGCGCAAGCCCACCGTCTAATTCTTCATCCCCCAGTTTCGCTAGGTATGTGCGATTCATCGTCTTATTGATGCAATTCGGGTTGGAGATATATATACATAAATTGAGGATTAATTGGTAATTTTTGTAGTTTGGGCTTCGACGTGGTTACTGTTGCATTGCATGAGAAATTAAAAGAAAATAGAATTCTGGTTTTATATACATATGGTGTAGTTAACATTCTTAGCTGATGTTCTGAAAATGTTGATACAACCCGAGTTTACTATGATACATTGTAGCTTTAGTTTTGAAACAGAATCTGCTAAACGTAGTAGTAAAGTGATATTCTTCTGTGTGAGCTGAAGTGGCTGAAGCCTTATTGTTTTAGTATTAAATGTATATCCTACTATCTATTTGCTCTGCATTGTTTTGGGAAAAGAGTCAATAGTTCACATGGCGTGAACCAAGTAGTATTGTTTGGTGTAAATTGACTGTGTTGCGTTTTTCTGGTTGGTAGTTTAGGTTATCCAAGGTTTAACTCTACCTAAATAAATGACTGCATGCACCATATGTACAGAAGCATCAATGCAAATACACAACTTAGAGGAATAAACTTGCAGCATATTTTTAGGGCGTATAGAAGAATTATTTTCTGAAACATCTTATCCGGAATCTGACCAGACTTGGCCCGACCTGACTGTGTACTTCTATCTTTTGCACAATCCATTGCAAGCCTAACCAATTGATACACCTAGTCCTAGCAAGTCGCTTGGCCGGCCCTGCTAGAGAAGGAAGAGAAGTGTGTGATTAACAATTCTGATTGAGCGTTCAGTCCCTGAAGAATGTAGTAGTATAGCCATATTAAACACCCAAATCATATCTATATATAACATACAGGCATTATACTTGTTCCATTCTCTCGAGAATAGTGTTCTTTCTATAGTTTTTATTTCAGAATTCTACATTCTCTTTATCCTGGCAACTTAAGACTCTTTTACATGCAATATTTCTTCCTATATCAGCTCAGACTCCCTTGGTGTATTATTGCAATGCACAATTACTCAGATCTCAAACCTTATTGTTGAGCTCCACTACCCTATGTTCCTCCTCTTCCCTAATCTGAACTGGCTTAAACGTATAGTACTTAGCACATACCATGTAATACACCAAATTCAAAGCCTGAAGCAATGTGATGAGCCAGTAGAAGTATTCTAACTTCCCCTTGTTTATATTATCTGCTAGCCAGTTAGATCCTCCTGGACCGGCACTATACTTGTGGACTAGCGTGACAAGCATCGTACTAACATAGCTTCCTAAGGATATCACCAACCAGAATAGTGCGGTGGCGGTGCTCCGCATGCTTTCGGGCGCCTGGTCGTAAAAGAACTCAAGGTAGCCAATTGAGGTGAATGCCTCTGTCATTCCAAAGAGAGCGTACTGTGGCACGAGCCAGAAGACTGATATTGGTAGTGTGGTGGTCGGTAAGTCGAGGAGGCCCGCCTCGGCTGCAATGTGCTTGCGGCGGATTTCGATGAATCCAGCGATGAAGGTGGCGGCAATGGAAATGGCAAAGCCGATGCCCATGCGCTGCAGGAAGGAGAGGCCGCGGTCGAGGCCGGTGAAGCGGCGGGCAAGGGGGATGAGGGCGCGGTCGTAAAGGGATATGGTGACAAGCATGGCAAGCATGGTGAAGACAGACATGGAACCTGGGGGGATCTGAAAGGTAGAGGAAGGGGAGAGGCGGCGATCCATGGTGCGGGCCTGCTGGAGGGCAAAGGTGCCCTGCTGGGCTGCAGCAGTGATGACGAGGATGCCTGCAACCCAGATAGGCCCCATGCGGATGACTGATTTTAGCTCCTCCACACGGTGAACCGTGCTCAGCCGCCATGGGTTAGGAGTTCTGGAGGCGGCGGTGGCGGAGGAGCCTTCTTTTACACCATCGGATTTGGTGACGATCGCTGCTTTGTCGAAGAAGCTGCAATAATGAAGACCTGATTATGTGCAGTTCTTGTAAATGATTGATAAACATTAGAGGTTACATTTTAGGTGCTTTCTGTTAAGAGCTCAATAGAAATTGGCGGTACATCTCAATAATCAACTAATTAATCCTGAATCCGGTCAGTAGTTTGGTAGAAGAGTAATGTTATGGCTGCTTTGGAATGTGCTTTGAAGTGCAGTTGATAATTCAAATTTCACACGCGGGTCCGTGCCTTTGCTAAAAGCATCTCCATTATAGGTAGCCATTTCTAACACTGTTTCATACGATCTGATCCGAGAAGCTTAAAAGTGTTTTTGAATTTATTTTGGATTCTCTGAAGCCTCACAGCTGTTTTTGTTTGGACAGGTATATTTCCTAAGCCATCGTGTATGCTTGGCTTATTGTGTATGTTTGTCTTTAGCTGCAGTCATCTATAATTGAGTGTTTAACATGTAGAGTGGAGCTTTTGATGTAACAGAAAGATGGGATGAGATAGTAACCCTCATAAACAAAAACTCTGATAGTATTAGATCAAAGTTAAATGGTACTGCTCCAAATACAAAGAGGCTAAGATGTTGCCGCCAATAGTTAGTTTGATTTGTAGGTACGCTCGTCCTCTAGTCTCAGGTCTTGTATTCTGTTTTAGTCTTAGGTTTTGAATTTAAATTCTGCTATAAGCTGAAATGGGTGCGTGATCTCGATGACTAGCTCAAAATTTTGGGAGAAAAAAAAAAAAGAGGAAATCTGGCTGTGGTATGATGGCACGGGTGCGCACATGCAGGGGCTAAACCCACATGTTTAGCCCACATGTTTTGGGCCCACATGTTGGGGGCATGTCACCTCATGTGGGGCCCACATGTTTTGGGCCACCCTCACGAGTCACGAACGTAGTAGCAAATACTAGTAGTATATAGCTACACGCAAGTATATATTTTTGTAAACCCCTTGTTAATTAGTATATCGTGATCATGCATTTTTGGAATAGCATTTATTTGTTTTCATGGAGTTATTTCTATTAAAATCATTAAAATTTACATCTTCATTAGTTATTAGCTATTAACTATTACCACTTATTAAACATATTCTATGAGAAATTTAAACTTGAGAGAGAGAGAGAGAGAGAGAGATTCAATACCTCAGCTGCTTGGTGTGCACGAGCTTCCCAGAGAGAGAAATGGCTTTGTCCATCTCATCATTCTCGTACAAAATTCGCGGGTCATCAATGGCCGCCACCTTCCTCTTCCTGACTGCTGCCACCACGACCTGCGCAAGCCGCGTGAACGGGCTCCCAGCCGGCTCCAGCCTCCGGTACATCTTATACCCAGCTGCGAACGACGCCGCTGACACTGCCATGGCCGCGGTGGGGATTCCCAGCCCCCACCCCCAGCCGATGTTGTCCTGCACATACACGATCACTGTCACCGCCACCAGCATCGACGAGCCCATGCAGAAGTAGTACCAGTTGAAGAAGTTCCACGTCCTCGTCCTCTCCTTCGGGTTGGACTCGTCGAACTGGTCCGCGCCGAACGCCACCACGCATGGACGGATACCGCCTGCGCCCACCGCGTTTAGCAGCAGCGACACATAAAGCACAGCGAGCTGCCATGAGGCGGCCTCCTGGCATGCTTCCTGGTGGCCGGCTGGGTTGCACGGAGGCGGCCTGAACTGGGGGAACACGGCTGAGATTGTCAAGCTTGTCATTCCCTAGAATCAACACAAATTAATCAATTAGTGTTTAAAGGCAAAGAGTTAACCAGTGAGGATTCATCAGTCTGAAGTTTCTGAAATGTTAAACTACTAACAATATTTTTACCATACAAAACTAGTTTATCAACTGTAATCTAAGAAATTGTTTAAAATTACACTAGTAAAGTGTATCATCCATTTAATTTACGTGCTAATTTTTAACCTAGCCTTAAATTATCATGTTAATTAATTTTAGGATGCATAATCAAGATAGTATTATATGGAAAGGCTTAAAGTAATGAAAAATTAATTATTGATGTGCTCTTTTAAGTCTCAACTATTTGGTAGAAGAGGGAGGCGATGAAGATGGTCCAGAAGCGGCCGACAAAGGCGTCGGCGAGGAAGGCGCCGAGCAGGGGCGTCAGGCTGGCAGTGCCGCTGAAGTTTGTGAGGGTGGTGGCTGCCTTGGTGAGAGGCATGTGCAGCTGCTGGGTCAAGTAGCTCACCATGTTGGTGGAGAACCCCACCACGGCGAGCTTCTCCGCCGTCTCGTTTGCTGCATCAACCCAATCGACCAAGTTACCATAGGAGATGTTTGGTTGCAAGTAAGTATTGCTCAACTAGTACAGTTCCAAATAACTAGATGTATCTAGAATGAAGCTTAAGATGAATTCAGTAGAGTTCCAAGACAACAAAAAACAATCAACTTTTAAGAACTTGGCTTCCTCTTTTAAATGAAGTCAAGTTCTCAAAACTATACTCCTAACTACTAGATATGTACTTCTCCAAGTAACATGAAGTATGAGGTAGTGTGTGTGTGTGTACCAAAGATGAAGGGCATTGTTCTTAGGCCTCCTATTCTTTTGTTGTCAAGGAGGCCATGGTCTCTCCTCTTTTCCCCCTCCATTTCTTCTCCCATGTTTTTGTTCTCCCATGAGCTCCAAATATTTCGCTGGCCCCATATTTATAGGGATCTTGTACTCATCTCTCTCGCTCTCAACAGTTCCTCTATACACAAACTTGCAGTGGTAACAAACACCACATGTCGGCCGTCGCTGAGTCACATACGAATTCTGCAGCAGTGCCCAACAAATGGTCTTTTTACTGTAAGCATCTTTGCTGTTAGATTTTACTTCTACGTGAATCTTAGAACACAGCCAAGTAAAATCTAGTGGCAGAGACAGGAAATATTTCCTGGTGGTGATGGTCGTTGGATGCATGGTGCATGACAGAACTTTCTACGTCCTTTATCTCGCGTATGACTAAATACTCTCCCTTTTGACCCATTCATTATTGGTACCCTCTTCTTATCTTTGCATTGGACTCCTTAGTATTTTGAGGTTCGTTCAAAATCAAGTTTAACATTAAAGATAAGTGAGTATGAAAAGACCAATCTGATTGAGATGCGTGAAATTACTTTGCATGTGTGGTTTGCGTACATACTATTGGGTGTGGGGATGTTGGAGGAATCTGGAATTGAGGAAGTGACAAAGAAAAGGGACGAAACATTTTGATGGTGATGGGATGATGTGGGAATTTAGGCCATGTTGTTACACAAGGTGGGGCAGATGAGTACCATTCTAATTGATAACAGCTCCGACTTTTGTTGATCCAATGCCCTTAGGTTAGGGCGACTTTAATAAACAGTTTCAAAAATTGCTGATGTATTAGCGATTACTAATGATAACTCATATTGACTGTTATAAAAAGTTTCAGTAAAAAATAATATAACAAATTTAAGTTACAACGAGAGCGGAAAAAAAAAATATAGGTTTATTCAATTGATCCAGTTTGGGTATATAGAATACTTGTTACATTTGCTCATATGTCAGGATACCCGAAGCACCACTACTCGATGAAAGCATAGGTTTGAGTGGCCAACTACTTTTTAAGATAAAGTCGTATTTGATTTGATTGATTGTACTGGTGTCAATTGATTGATTGTACTAGTATTAATTAATTAATGAGTCAGATTTGTCATTTTTTTTTTCCACGATTATTTGTGGCTATTGGCAAATGAAGCATCAAATAGGGTTTAGATTTGTCAAACATTTTGACACATTTTGTTCCATCCGTTTATTTTACTTGTATGTAGCCGAATAATTATTTTGTCACGGCTCACATAATCATTTCTAACTCCCAGCGAAGATGCATTTTTAGGCCTACCAATATTGTTCAAAACATGGTTGTTTTCCCAAGCCTCTCTTTACCTCCCAATCAGAAAAATCAAGAGAAAACACTGACCTTTAGTACGTAGCCAAATCCAACACGCCATCCACATTACCTTCATTACCGACATGTCTCATTCCATGCGAATCAGAGAGCAACTCAGACAACGCAAGTGTCCATAGAATTGTAGTGCACTTTGGATATGGTACTGCTGCTGCCGCCAACGCCACTAAAGTTGGGCATTAAGGACCGACGTTTTACTGCAGCGTTCCTCGGTAATGTTCCGCGCACGCCAAACTGCATCAAAATCTTTGTGGACAAGCTTCTCTGCTCCGAGAATCCAAAATCTTGGAGCATTTGATTTGGCAGCAGGAATTTTATGTTAAAAATTCCGACTGCAAATAAAACTAATAACAGAATTGTGTTTTCAAACATGTGTACTCAGAAGGCCCTTCCGCGTAGGTTAATACAGAGTCAAACAGTCCCCCGAGGTCGCTTCGGTGTTCTGTGAGTATGCATATTATTTTCCACAGATTGATCCGTTTCAGTCATGATACAACAACTCGAAGTTCGATTTTGACACGAAAATTAAAAAAACTCAAAACTTAAACAAAAAACCACGAGAGAGAACGAGAGAGATTTAGAAAATATGTTGTCAATAATCCGACAAATTATGTTGGCTCTCCTCTGCCTCCAAGATAATCAGGATATAGAGATCATTTGCATACATACAAAACTACAGATAGCCACCCAAAACTTTTTGTATTTCAATAAATTTTTAAAAAAAAAAACATAACACGGTCCACCACCCTTCGCTCCCTTTCTAAATACTAAGTTGCGACTAAAAACTTGGGGGAAATAGGTAACAAGTTCGCACGTATCACATTTGCAAAAGAAAAAGGTTATAGGTACTAAAGTTTAAAAGGCACCAGGTGTTGTGTTTATCCAATTGAATAAGGATGAATACTTCGCAAGCAATCAAAATCTATTCATTAAAAGGGATAACAAATCTAGCAGATTAGGCATAATAGAAGTAATAAGGTTCGAAAGAAGTAGGGCGATCCACGATGCATGATCTTTATACACAATTAAAAGTTTCTAAAGACATCATATAAAACTTTTTTATGTGACAAAAGTTGAGCCCCAAATAGAAAAGAAGAACGATAATTTAAGATGAAAAGATAACCAACCTCAAGTGACCCCAATACTATTACCTAGACAGTAACTGTTATTGATAGACACACTGATGTGAAGCATGTGCTCTGTGTGGCTTTTTTCTCCAAAAGCTCTTCGATCTTAGTTGTGTCGTTTAATTACTCCTCAAACTCATGCATATGATCCAAGAGATAGTTTGCGGCCAACTCCTCGTTCTTGTTGCAGGCGAAAAACACTTCCAAAACAAGTTCCCGATCAAAGCCCATTGCTTCAAGCTGCCTCAAAATAAGTGCAAGAATATGAGGAAGATGCATATCATAAACCAACAATTACTGTTTTGAAGTTGAATACAGCAAGCAAACAAGCAAGCAACCGTATATGAGTCATAGCTAAAGGGACTTTGTCCTCAATTTTTCATTTGAATTTTGGATATCCTACAGCTGGTAAGACGACAACAAGCGAAAGATTAAAAGCCTAAGAAGCTTTTCGTGGAAAATAGCGGAAATAAGAAATGTGAAACAAAAAATCCGTCCCAACCTCTAGAGGTGTAAAAGGTATACTACAAACTTAAAACCAAATGCAGCTAGAGTTTACAATTTAATAAAAGGCTATAGGTTGATTTAATATGAAATTTAAGGTTAGCATCCAATCTTACTTCTATTTCCCACCTCATTATGCCTTTTTAACATACATAGCAAACCATGTTTCGACATTCTAGCTCTAAGAGAAAATGATTAACTTACACGCTCAATGGCTTCGCGCTCTTCTGGAGTAACTGTAATGGCTTGTGGCATTGCAGCTGCCAACTGACTCAGCAAATTCCTGGATTGTTTAATAAACAGAGAAAATAATAAGTACCACTAGAATTCTGACAAGCACAAACCTGCATTCATAGCTCAAGACTAGAATTTCTCACCCCTCTCCTCCCTCCGCAGGTTCATTAACTAAACGAAGAAACTCGGCTTGATTTTCCTGAATCAGACGCAGAACTTGGGGATTTTGTTTCCCCAGCTCTTGAAGCATAGGCTGTGAAATAAAGAGAATTAATACAGGATCCTATGTGGAAGTAAATTAGAACCAATAAGATTCAATGCAAAAACATGCACAAAGAAATAAGAACAGACCTGTAGGATTTGAGGGTTAGCCTGAACCAAAGCCAGCAAGGCTCGAAACTACACAAAAAAGAAAAGGTGATGTACAAGTTTGAACAGAAATTAACAGTTTTTCTCACCTAGATAACAGAGAGCAAGATGTTGAGCACCTGTGGACTATTACGTAACATGTCAAGGCTACCGGCACCAGCATTGGATCCCATGCTTGGAAGACCCTGTTGAAAGTACAGAATGTGATAAAACTAACCAAAAAACGATACCAAGTCCCAATAATTCATTTATTATACTCCTCTCTCACATCAGCCTCCATGACAGGGTAGATGATATCATGTCTTCCTTATTACTACCATATCCTCTTTTAAGACCTTCAAATTAAATAGAACTACTCTTTTCCATTGGTGCACAATATCGACATCACTAGACATGCCATTCTTAAATCACATTTCACATTTCTAGCCCCCAAAGGTCTAGTCCCAAAGGTACTACGCAAGACAAGAATAAGGATGAGGTAAATTATCCAATAACATAACTATATACCATATGGTAGAAGGGACTTGGACATTAACGTACTGCTAGCACTTAAGGACAAGAAATAAAACTTGCATTATGAATAAATATAATTTCAGGACTTCTAAATATAAAGAAAAAATTATTTCATCTAGATGTCTTTTGTTTATGTATCTAATGAGTCATTCAGATAGAAATTAATAGAGAAATTCAAGTTGATTTATATCTTAAAGGTATTAATCAGTAACCAATTTTCACTTGTAAAGCAGTTAATTATATAGATTTTGATGATCTATGTGTGTGACTATGGGGTTTCTGGGTTGAAAGCTCCATCATATAGCACTAGCATCATTTTTGCGATAGCTTGACAGCTGGCTAAAAAGGTCTCTTAATAGTACGACTTTTGTATCACATAAACACAACACATATGTATTGGTACACAGAATAGTAGGACAGCATGAATAGCACGTACCTGGGGAAAGAGGTCCAAGGGATTGGCGTTGGGCCCAGAGGAGGGAGGAGCTGCAGGCTGAGCTGGTTGTTGGACTTGGGCTGTTGGATTGGCTGGTTGGCCACTTGAAGGTGCTCTAGCTACATGAGGGACTTCTACATTCTCAGGAATACCCTAAAAGAGAGGTCGAAAGAAATCAATAACAAGACCATGATCTCTGTTGTCAGAAATGCATAAAAATGGGCATGATACAAATTTCACGTGAATCTTGAGCCAATCATCAAAAGCAACAAATAACAGGTACATTAGAATAAGCCAACATTGTGAGTCGTCAGGGACTGCTGGAAAGAACATAGTATGAAAGAATGTATCCAACATTCCAACCGTAAGCACAAGACAGCTCGTAGTTACAAAACAAAGAATAGATTAAAGATCAGTGCATAATTAAAACCGATGAAGAAAATAAAAGGTATGAATCTCACAGAATACAAATATTCAACAGCCCTCTCAGGATTGTTAAAAGCAGCACGTAAAGCACGAACTACAGTATCTCTGTCCCAGGTCCCACCGCCCATGTCAAGAATCTGTTGAATTGTTTGCTCCAGACCACTTCCTGCAACAAGGTTTGATGCAGCTTGACCGTATGCCTCGACTTCAGAGCTGCATTGTAGCATCGCAAAAATTGGAGAGGAGAGGGGGTGGGGAACATTAGATATTACCAGCAGCGACATAATTAATACCAACAAGTAGATGAGATGGGAAGTTAAATAGTTACCGAGAGGTCTACCAATCAAAATACAAGGGTAAAGACAATGAAAGGCATATTATATTCACAGCCGTGCTATAATGCTAAAATCAGACCATAAGAGGACCAGCACTAGTTATTGGAAAAAGGAAAAAACTTACGATGCGCTAACTGCCAGTGCTGGGGCAGGTGCGGCAGTGGGAGCTGGTGCATTTGTAGGTGCCCTGCTTAAATAAGAAAGAGACCACACAAAATTAATGCGGGACTGAATATTGTGACAATAAAGCAAAATGTTAAAAGATAACTCACGATGCCGTGGGTGCTGCAGGTGCAGGGGAGGGAGCGGGTGTGGGAGTCGGAGCAGCTGGAGGCACCGGACTACTAGTTGGAGCCTATCAAATGGGGATAAAGATATTTTTAAAGACATATAAAAGAATCAAATAAAATCTTTCCCCAAATTCACTCAAGAAAAAGTACAGAAGTCAGTAAAAGAACAAGAAATCTCAAAGCACATCAAGAGAGCTGCATACGTACTAATTATCTTGACAATTTAAGTTCTGCAGGTATAAGAAAAGGCATGCATCAATATGGGAGATAGGAAGAAGAGCAGATGCAAGCTATCTAGATAGGAAGAAGAGCAGACGCAAGCTATCTTGTTAGTCTGCTAAAGAATACACTATCTTTTGTGAAGAAAGGTTAGGAGTTAAACATCCTTAAGCATTCGATTCATATGCAGATGCATACATACATACTAGTATAGAAATAAAATAAGTCCTCTCTCACTTTTGACTATATTCTTCTAGCGCCAAATTACTGCTTCAACAGAACAGTAGTGCTGAAAACCAATATAGCAAATGGAGGATGGGAGAAAAGGGGGGGATGTTATTTTGAGTGCCGATTTACCTGATTTGTGGGTGCCTTTGCTGCAGATGAAGCTCCACTCGATGAGCCTTTACTCTGCAAAACAGATTAATTATATCACACTACTAAATCATAACAAGTGCATAGAAGACAGATTAGCTCCATAGCCTACATCTATGCATATCACAGATATTAATGTTTCCGTACCACAAGGCAGAAAATAATTTTATGATATAAACTATAACTACCTTGCTCAACATTATAACAATAAAACTATTTTCAGCAATTTTGTTATCGTCCAATGTTGTGTCATCCTTGAGTATTTTCCCTTGATGTATGAGCATCTGTTGGTCAGCTGGGTAAATGCTCTGCCCTTGAGCAGTCTCAATGTTCTTTTTCACATCAGCTACCTGCGCCGCAAGAGACTCGTATTTAAGTTGACACTCTGTCCATGATACCACAATTAGAGCATTTAAAGCAATAGACAGGTAAGCTTGATAGCCAACAAATGCAGTTTCAATCACTACATAAGAACAATTAGAGTAGCCAAAATATCACTCTTCTAAAATTTTACAAGCGCACACACATATACATACATGCCTACATATGTATATATTTGGCTTAATGAAATATCTGCACAATATATGCAGTGTAATGGGGAAGAAATAGTCTTACCATGATCAATGAGCGGCACATCGAACATCTAGGTCATTAATGGCTAGTTCCCTCTATAGAAGCTCAACCAACATAAAAATGTTCATAAGGGCTTTACATGTTGTAGGCTCAAAACAAATATCTCAGAATATTTGACAGGATAAGCAAAGGATTGTCTGAAAAAGGTTAATTTGCTGATGATCCTTGACTTCTTTTATTTGCAAAGTTTTGCTCTGGTCCTTGTTTTTTTGAAATTGACAAGCAACACCCTAAACTTCAACAACAATTCACAGAAGCCCTATCAATCATCTTCCATTAAGTTTCGGACACTAACGACAAGTTAGGATGTCACTTGTCCACTTTATAGAAGGGAAAAGAAAAGGTGAAACTATAAAAAAAAAAAAGGATGAAAATATTAGTGCCATTTGCTTCTCATTTAATAATAAACAAGAACACCATTGTTGAAAGTGCTTTCAAATAAGTTCTAACAATCCTATAAATTAGACTGAAAGAAGTAACATTTAGGCTTTTTGTTTTGATTATGGGTTTTAAGCAAGATGGCCGAAAATAGACTATCTAAATGAGCTAGAATAGGATGAGAATTCCACCATATGTGGGAAAAAGTAGCGCTTCAATGCAAGTGCCAAATATGACAGTTCCAGTCCTAACACGCACAAATGCGCATTCGAATATTGCCAGATAATTAGTTCCCTTGCTATTAGAAAGAACTAAAATGAAAATAAAAGTAGATGTTTGAATTCAAGATTGTGTTTTATGATGAAAAAAAAAAAAAAATTACTTAAGACACGATTGTTATCCTTTACCCTTTTTTCTTTTCTTTGAAGCCTCGACTTCTCTAATTGTCACAGTTGTTTCGGAGATCTGATCATTCTGCATAACTTAAAAGAGCCCAATTCGTTCACCAAGACATACTTCAACATGTCACGGCTAAAACCCGATAAACCCCAACATGAATCATCAAAAGTTAATGGATTCATAGGCCATGCGCTGCGTTTAAAATTCAAACGAACTCCTTCAAAGCAACCTAAAACCCACCGTAAAGATAACAAGCAATCATCAACGTTACAAATCCACAAAAATATCGACTTTTCCCCCCTAAATCCAGAGGAGAAAAAGATTAACTTCTACAATAAAAGGGCACAAATTTTTAACGCCTCAGATGACTCCACTCTTTTTCCCCCCAAAACCCTAAATCCTACAGCAACAAATCTAGGGCAAGGATGAACCAATCTACATCTCAACCCTTCCCCAACCAAATCTAACCTAATTCCGCCGATATTAGAAACAATCCGAAAAAAAATCTCATCGATTACAAAGATCTAACCAAGAAGATTACAAAGAACAAGGATCTGAGAACGAAGAAATTAGGTATCGAGAGGGACGAATCGAGATCGGAGCGAAAGGGGAATACCATGTCCTCGGGCATAGCTTCGATCTCGAAGCTCGTGCCCTTGAGGGTCTTCACGAAGATCTTCATCCCTCTCGATCTCTCTCTCGCGATCTCCTCCTCCTCTTCTTCTTCTTCTTCCTCTCTTCCTCTCCCTCCGCTCGAGGGTTTTGGCTTCTCCAAGAGCGAGAGGGCGAAAAATAAAATAGATAATAAATAAATAATAATAATAATAAAGAGAAATATAATATATATATATAAAGAAAAATATATCTCGGATATTTAAAAAAAAAAAAAAGAAAAGAGAAAGCCGAGACGGAGTCGGTGTATAATACTCGGTGGTTCTCGGAGTCTGATACGCTATCCTTACGACGTACCAAACAGCATACATTAGCTAATCATAACTTGACACGCGGAATAATTTGTTAGCAGAGCGGGACCCACGTAGTTGGCGGATATAATTGGTGTTTGGGGCTTGTTACCGGATTCGGGTTTGGTGGTGCGCTGGATAAGGGATACTTTGCAGCCAAATTCGGATTGTGGGTGTCCAACTTTCCAAGAGGGGAAAAGAAAAGCGAACGAAAGTGTGAGGGGGTAAAGTTCAAAAAAAGGTTAACCCGATCCGAAGCAAAGCGCATGCTTTTATGGGGAAAACTATTGCATGCACCCGGTGCACCGTGCACCATATCCAACAACCTTATCTCATAAAAGGCTTCAAATTCAAAATTCACTCTCTATCTACTGTGTTCTACGTCTAAATATTGCATTATCAAATATCATAATAAAATTTTTAAATTATATATATATATATATATATATATATATATTTCTATATATGAATTTTAGATGTTGAAGATAATATTTATCAAATTAGATTTAGCTCTTTTTTAGATGATGATTATCAAATGTTGAGTGTGGTGTACGTATGAGATGGTGATGTACCAAAGCATGGAAAAGTTTCTCCTTTTGTCCTTGTATTCTTACTCTTGAAGCCAAAAAAAACACTTAGTTAATGGCTTAGAGTTATTAAATTCATAAAGATACTCACAAATATTCATCAATTATGTGAGTTTATTTGTAAGAAACAAAGATTATATAAATGTCCAGATTATTTGAACAATTCTGGTGAATTATCTAATTCTTTCATCTTTCGTAGTAATTCTTTGATTCATATTTTAATTTGTTGGTCCACGGATAAAACACACGAGCCAAGTGTAGTTCTTTGGGCCATCAATGTCAATAGGCCACCATTTGGACGGGCCAAATTAATGGATCCACAAGAACCAAGTGCATACCATCATAGATTTCCTTTCTAATGGCCCGTTTAGTGGCATATTTTTTTTCAATTTTCGATAGTACTACAAAAAATGTATCATAATCGATTAACTGCAATATACAAAATCTTGCATTACATGCGAAAAAGGCCATAATATTATTTCATAGTATTTTCTCAATACACGTATCGCAATATCCCCTATAATCACAAATAAAGTCTATTTCAGCATTCTATTTCATGTATTTTTCAAGTATTGGAAAATTATAAAGGAGGGATGAGTTGTGTCAAAATGCTCGTCGCATTAGCTCTGGGGTTCTTACCTTGATATCTGAGACGATTCGAGCAACAGTTTTAAGTCAAAAATTAGCATACAAGTCTCTCGGAGAAAAATTAATTGATTTGCACGAGTTGGAGAAAACTATGAGGTGCTTCGACGATAAAAAAAAAAAAAATGTATTACTAGGAAAAATAAGTGAGAGGTCGAGGATGAAACATACATTAATTAGCTAGACCTGAACCTAATATTCTAATTTTTAGATCAACTTAGTTTTCAAAAGCCTTTAAAACCAGGACCATGTGTGGCAACATCATTCTTTTTAATTAACACTCCAACATAGACCAAGTAGCAAGCAATTAATTAAAGCCAAAATAGGTAGAAACTGATTTGAGAAATATAATTTATTGGGCCATTTTCTATCAAATTGATGTTTTCGTGTCACATGGTATTAAAGTCAATCTTAAACTCGGATCATTCCATAAAAAGTCACAAATACAATCCCCAGTTTCAACACCCCTTTAATAGTTCCTGCTCTAGATGTCTCTCTTAGGCATGTGAGACGAATAAGGAGTTAAACATGGTGACATATTTGCACCTACCATGCATGGGGCTAATATATAGAACTTAAACGACAAGCTTTATCAACATCTTTAGCTGTCTTTAGTACTTTATTCCAATTTGTCATTTTTGCAGCTTATATATGGATTAAAGTTAAGTTTAGTTATGGGAATAGTTACATTTTCTATGCAGCAAAGATAATGAATTAAATCTTACAGCAGATATGCCAAAACAAACTGGTCTTATATACTCTCACATATATAAATGCTGAAGCAGAACCAAATTGATCGAACTTGCAATATTATTACTGTTCCATGCTGACACTGCCCCGGCTAGTTAATTAGCTAGCCATAATTCATGTTGGGTCAAAAAAGATCAACTTTCACAACTTTTTAATATCAGAATACAGTAATTTTTTACTGTTAGTTTTTATTTATTAATGAACAAATCACATTTTGAATAATCCTAATTGCTTTTCTTAACTTTTAATCACACGCAGTGCAGTACTGTGACAAAAAGATGTAAGATTAGCTTATTATTCACGCCATTTAGCAAGCACTAACTTACAGCCTCCCATGCATAATCATCAGAGGAATCCCTGATGGAAAAAATGGAGGAAAATTTTAAAAAAAAATTAATGGAAACTTTCCTGATTAGTAAATTAATTAACATAAGCAGCAGGAAGTGGTGAGAGCTTCTTAAGCTGGTTAATAGCTCTAGGACTTCCTCAACTGAGACACACGGCTCCCGCGGCGGCGTCGGCGAAGCACGCCCTCTTGACGAAGCGGCCTTTCATCCGCGGCCGCTTCTCCGCATTCAATTTGCGCACCTCGTACCGTATCTTCTTCGAGAACAGCCGCGTCCTCCGCTTCTCCCTGTAGCGGCTCACTCTCGCCTCTCGCCCTCCGTCCGTGCCGAGTCGTCCCGGCCCTACATCTTCTCCATGTCCGCCGCCTCGGCAGCCTCCACCGATCATCCACATCCCCTACACCCCACCCACACACAAAGAAGAGCTCCTGTTAGTTTCCAAGTAATAATGCTCATGAAAAGTGTTGAATTTTGGAAGCGTTGTGCAATTCTCAATCACTTTTAAATTTTTAGAGAATAACGATTGCTTCGCAGTGAAAGACTTACGGTGTAGTCGGGCCAGCAGTCGCCGAGCTTAAACTGCGGGCGTTCGCCGTCGGTCCACGGGGAGCTGCCCCACGACGCGATGATCGCCTCGTAATCAAGCCTCAACCAGGATCTCTGTTCAGTGCTCGGCGCCGCCTTCTCGTCGTCGCCTTCCTCTATCCCCATCGGCGACCCGCAGACGAAATTGACGCCCACCATCTCCGCATCCGTCTCCAATTCAACACCGCAAGCCGAGCCGTTTCTGCCGTCATCGTCGTCCATCTCGGCCTTCACCGATAAGCCAGAGTTTTCACCGCCGGAGCCGCCCGAGAGGCCGAGCGTCTCCAAGCAGAGCGAGGTCTCGCCGCCGCCATTCCCGAGCAGCGACTCCATGTCGGCGGCGAATTCGGTGAGCTCGGCGTCGGACGTGCCGAATCCGGCGAGGCAGTCGTCGGCAGTCGTCGTAATATTCAGCGTAAGCGAAGACGCCGCCGCCGCGTCCTCGGCGGCGTCGCAGCTCGGCGGCGGCGGGGGAGGGGAGCAGAATTCGGAGAGGGCGGGGTCGAAGATGGGGACGCGGTAGAGGAGCTGGTCGTCGTCGTCGTCGTCGGCGGAGGATGAGTCGAGCAGCTCGGGGACGAGGCGGCGGGCGGCGCGGGGGGTGCGGGCCTTGCGCGTGAACCAGGCGGGCTTGAGGTCGGCGAGGGGGAGGGGGCGGAGGCGGAGGGGGAGGCGGTGGTGGCGGCGTGCGAGGGGGTTGGCGGAGTGCACGGCCGTGTCGCACGCCTGGCACAGGAACGCGTCGTCCGCCACGCAGAACCATCGCGCACGCCTCCGCAGGCAACCCTCGCACGCCCGCGCCGTCCTCCCCCCCACGGCCGCCGCCGCCGCCGCCGCCGATGACTCCTTCGCCTCCCCGCTGTTCATGCTCATGCTCATGCTTACCAAAAAATGCCGCACTCAGAGTTGCTGTTGTTGTTATTAGTATATTACTATTATTAGTATTGTTATCACCCGTACATATGCTACGCAAATATCGTGAAGGGGATCTTATTAAAGAGCAGGGAGGAGGGACTACGGGGGACCCGCGGGGTACGCTTTTGGGAACGGATCGGGGGACCCCTCGTTTGCACTTTTCGCCAGAGGAATAGTAGGAGCGGAGTACAGCGTGGCAGGTGGGCCCCGCGCCCCCGCCTTATCTCGAATACCATTGGTTGGTGCGCAGAGGGCATCCGTTTATCGCGAATCCTATTGGCTGGGTGTACCAGTCGCCGGATTTCTCGTGGGGCCCGCCGAGAGATGCGGACGCGGGGAGACCTTTCCCGGTCTCGATCAGACTCGCGCATCTGTACGTCCACCGCCCTGATCCTCACTCTCTACTCTCTAGTAACTTAAAAAATAATAATAATAATAATAAATTATATGTAGTTAAAATAGGGCTACTGTACAATTTATAGTATCTGCGATTAGGTACTATAGTCTCATTTTCGATCTCAATATATTCAAATCAATAATTCATATCGTCAAATATTATACGAAATTTTTAAAAATAAAATTTTATTTTTTTTCAACATCATTTACTTAATAAGTAAATTATGTCAAAATGGATAGTAAAAATTAAACAATTTAAAAAATTTGAGGATAGGACTTTTGAATTAAAGATTAAGAATTTTGACTTTGATCTAGATAATTTAAAATATTTTTTACCAAAATTTGAATAAATTTATATTCTTTTACGCCGTTAAACTACAAATTCGTCATAATAGTCATTTGAATTTGATAAGTTTGAAATAATTTGATTATAAAGTAAATTATGTCGAAAAAATATTAAATTTTATTTTTAAAAATTTCAAATATTCTAAATCGGTTTTAACAGCGTGGATCGTTGATTTGAAGACCCTTATATCGAAAGCGAAATTATAATACCAAAGTTCCGATACTACAGATGGTAAGTACCCTATCTCTCTCTATATATAGAATTTATTATAGTATTATTATTGGAAGTCATTAGACACTAATTGATTTCATCATCCATTTGAATATTAACTATACCAGTATCCAATAATGACATATATACATTGTATAATTATACAAAATTTTCATTATTATCCGATTCAGTATCTTTTCTACATGTGCTATTGGAAAGTGTACTTAAAAATCATGCATTTGAGAGAACATATTAAAGCCATTTACAGGCTATTTCTTACGAATCGATCGATTTGATGGGTAGCAGGTTAATCATCAGTTCATCAATTTATACTAGTGATTCATATTGGCACTAGTTGCGGCGAATGTTGTCTGATTTCAAATTCTGACTAAGACTTGCTTTTTCTCTATGCAGTTTTCTTGCTCTCGCTGTCACGTAAATTGAAAAATTAACACGTAGTATATTATTTTATAGTAACATTATTTGCGGGTCAAGTAGTGATTTGAATTGTTACGGTGAGAAAAAGAAGCGCTTTTGGCCGAGCTGGGGATAAGCTTTTATTAATTAATACCATTGGATTGTAGCGTATTTTTGTAGATTTTTATGTTTCCATATATAAGCTAGCATGGGCTAAAAGTGAAGGGTGTGATCTGGCATAAAGACGGGATAAGATATAATGTTTGAACTTTAGTAGAAGTTTCTAATCTTATTTTTCAAATTTCACATTTTCATATTTATCCCGTGCGTGGCATTGGTGCGTGTCCGAGACTGTGGGGTTGAACACATGCTTAATTCATTAATCACAAGTAAAACATTAATTGCTAAATAAATTTTTTAATACTGTACAAATTAGTATGCGTCGTAGCGCTTAACTCGTATAAAGGTGTCCATCATAAAAAAAAAAACAAGCCCTTTTATAATTTTTTTTTTTTTTGAGAGATAGATAGCACGCTACCCGCTTTGTTTATTTTATTTAGAAATAAACTTAGCTGGAAATGTGAATCAACTAGGATTCAAACTTGGGTCTAGAGTACCAACCACAAAACCCTTTACCACTTGCTCTAGGGATGATCGGTAACCCTTTTATAATTTCAATACTGAAATACAATCTACTTCTCAAAATACTACTGAAATACAATCATTAGATTTTGTTTATAGACAAAGTATACAAAAATCCTAAAACAGGAATGCTTACAAAATACGCGAGAAAATATCTAATTTTTATTCCCGTAGTTATCCGAACGAGAAAGAGGATATTCGGAGCGAGCAAACAAAAGACTCCAAAGACGCACACCATTGAGCCCATCCTGCGGTCCTCCGTATTCCATCACTGTCCATGCAGTGCCCACTCAATCATCATATTTTTTCGCATATAAAAAAAAAACTATTACCGACCGTCCCTAGAGCAAGTGGTAAAGGGCCTAATTGATTCACATTTGCAGCTAAGTTTATTTCTAAATAAAATAAACGAAGCGAAAAAAAAAAAAAAAAAAAAACTGCTATAGATTTTCTATAATATTTCAGAGTGGATGAACGCTCGAGTTAATAAAAGAAATCTTTACATCATACACATCGATATCGATATGTTAATGAATTTTAAAAATACTGCGGTGTGCGGGCCCAAAGCATTTCGGATATAAGAGCAGGCGACAGCAGGGGATGTGGGATCTTCTTCTTCTTCAAATTCGGCAGCGTCTTCGTCGGCGACAACGACTTCTTCTGTTAGTTTCCTACCCTGCAGGTATTATTTTCATCCTTTTATTAGGCATTTCGTGTCATCGTTATCCCACGCATAGCAACTCATGTGACGCGTCTTTGTCGACTTGGAAAATTCACTGGGTGAATTGTATGGGTAATTAGTCTCTGTACTCTCCCAATATTGCCTATTTTTAGGAATCTTCTTAATATTAGCTTCATAAAGTATATTTATTTTTAATTATGATAAACTTCAAATACCATCTAGTTTCGCACTTTTTTACTTTAGTGTCATGTTATTTAAAGTGTATCGAGTTAGTGTCATGTGGTTTTATTTTCATTTTTTCGTCAGTTTTTTCGTTAATATTTCGTTAAGTTATACACAAAATACTTGAGATACCCAACTTAGGTTTATCGAATATTTACTTTCGTACCCTTTAGTTTTAAGTTTCTCATTGATTTAACGAAAAAATTAGTGAAATCGACAATAAAAAAAATAAAAATGAAACCATATGACACTAAATTGATACATTTTAAATTATAAGGTACTAAAATAAGAAAGTGTGAAACTATATGGGTGGTATTTGAAGTTTTTTCTTTTAATTATTTATTTAAAGGCCTTTAGATAATTTCCTATAAGAAAAAACATTTCAAAATTTTGAATTAATTATATTATAATTATGAATACAAAATTAATATTTTAAAAAATGTTGTTAAAAAAAATATTGGCTTGTTTTTACATCCCTAGTTAGACTCAGGCTTAGTTTGGTATTGAGATGGATCTAATGTTATTAGATAGAATGGAGTTGAGAAAAAGCATATATGGATTTGTTTCTGCATTCTTCGATGGAACGGCAGAAAATATATTATAACCGACTAACAGCAATATGTGAAACGCAATTTTATGTACCGAAACAAACAGGTATTTTTCCATCCTTATTTCTCACCGCACGTAACGCAATTTTTCTATAATTCCAAACGAAGCCTCAGAAGATTTATGTCTATAATTTTGTTGCAGAGTTAATGAGTTTGAAATGTTTGTAATACTCGAGATATTTCTCCGGAAAAAAATAAACTCCTTGGAAAAGGAAAAAAAAATTAAAACAATTGGTTTGTGTGTTAATGGGCCAATATGGGCCAGGGCCCAATGTGGGCCGTATGGTTGCCCAAGTTCTGAAGCAATTTATGGTTTATGAAATTGGGCTAGGCTGTTGTAATGTTTTGTTGGACTTTTCATATCATGGGCTCGGCCCAAATTGCAGCACTTTTGTACTTTTCGACTATTTGGTATTGGATTTTTTTTTTTTTTTTTTCGCCCTTTTGATATCATATCATTGCTAGTGTCCATCGCAAATTTTACTTTTGCAAACCAAAAAAAAAATCATATTAATTTGTTTTTCTATTATATGTTAACATGAAGTTTCATTAAGGGGCTCATTTGATATTGAAGGCCGCTTTATTTTATTAGAGAAAAATGAGTTGAGATAAAAGTATATATATATATTTGGAAATAGAATCTTCGTTTTCTAATACGAATGTCAAAGTATGATAAAGTTTTGTTTTTTTTTTTTTTTTTTTTTTTTTTTTTTTTTGAGGAGAG
Organism: Ananas comosus; assembly: GCF_001540865.1. Lineage (NCBI taxonomy): Eukaryota > Viridiplantae > Streptophyta > Magnoliopsida > Poales > Bromeliaceae > Ananas > Ananas comosus. Next base: position 13,140,674 of record NC_033626.1, on the reverse strand, counting down.
AGAGAGAGAGAGAATAGTAGCACACACCCGCTTCGTTTATTTCATTTAGAAATAAACTTAGCAGAAATATGAACAACTAGAATTCGAATTTGGGTCTCGGGTACCAACGATCAAGCGCTTTGCCACTTGCCTTCTAAAACGATTGGTAAAGTATGATAAAGTTGATAACTGAATTATATATATATATACACACGCGCGCGCGCCAGTTTATACAATATTATATTTTTTATGAAAGGAAAGTAAATATCTATTTTTCATTATATTCTTTTTTATATGTTTTATAGCACATAACAGTAATACATTTTTTTCGTAATTCCGTAACTAGTCTTTACTAAATTTATGCTATCTCAGGCTATCTAACCAACCGTTTAGTTAGTATTTTTTTTTTTAAAAAAAATTAGCACGTTACTCGCTTTATTTATTTGAAATATATATTTAACTATAAAAACGAGGCTACATGGTCAGAAATGAAATAGATATAAAAAAAATATTTAAAGCAAATACGAGCTGAACTATTCAGTCGTGGTGGCTTTTTGCCCACCATCTTATCAGACTCTTGCAAAGAAGACGTACGACGTACAACATCCAACGTCCAACCGATCGAATTTAATATTTCTAAAAATTATATTACTTTCGTCTCTTCAGATCACCCATCTGTTGGTTTAGGAAGGTTCAGATCAGCGTCTATCGTGCTCTATCATGGAATTAAAGCAACTCAAAGACTCAATCGCGTTTAATGCGCTCTATTTTATCTTTTTTTGTTCATTCATGTAGTTCTTGTTGGACCTAGCTAATAGATAGTAATGTCACAATCAACAATTTATTCAATCTAATGTAGACAAGAGGCAGATGCAGGTTGAGCATTAAATAAAGGTTTCTTCAATTTAAACAGAGAAAAAAAAAAAAAAAAAACTTCACTTTTGTCAATTACCCTCTCCCTATCTTACAGCGCACTCATCATTAGTAAGTTGTATCTATTTTGTCATAGATTTTCTAAAATGTTACATTATGTTATATATTTTGATGTGTTTACATATGTAGCCTAGCTTGTTACTTACATATATGTATATATACCAACAATGCATACGAAATTTTTACCAAAAAACTCAAAGCATGTTGCTTTGTTTTTTTTACCCCTATTCTATGATTGGAACAGATTAAAAGTGTAACAAACAAAAATTTGAAGGTATAAAAGTAGAAGGGGAGATCATGTGATTTAATTGCCAATTTATTAGTTGAGCTAGCAAATTGCGACGTCCTAACAAATTATGTATTCAATGTTGAGCAGCAAAGCTTATCAATAAAGTTGATTACGGGCATTGAAGAAATACATATCAATAAATATTGGATCCTCGCCAGCCTTATCTACCGCCATTGGCTAAAGGTTTGACGTGTAGTATTCGAGGTCTCAAGTTTAAAGCATAATTGCTTTATATTTTTAACCAAATTTATTTATAAAGAGTGAACGAAATAGATAACTGTTAGATATCTCGAATTCTGAAACTATACGGTTTTCTAACCCTATTTTGTTTTGGTTATCCTATTAAGTTACGTTTAAATTATGCCTAATCTAATTAAAATATTCCTAATATTAGTGAATTTGTATTTCTAATTGTATTAGAATTTAGCCACTATTATAAAAATACTCTTTATTTTATTTATTTTGGTGCAACAGATGAGAAAGAGTATGGATGTACTTTTTAAAATTAGAATTTTGTGAGAGAGACATTTTTTGTATATTACTTTAATTATAAGGAAGATCTTCGATACGTTTTCGTCCTTGAATGTAGGCTAGTGATCGAACCACGTAAACATTATGTGTTATATTTTTTTTCTTTTTTTTTTTTATTCTCGTTTGATATTTTCGCACCGGACGAGTTAGATATCTTTTTGCGTTTATCTTAACAATAACTTACTATTTTTATTTCAAAACAAAAAAAGAGTTGTTGAATTGTTTATTATTTATAGCTCCTTGATAAGAAAGGACTGCATGATCTTGCACTTTCACAACTTGCATCTGAGATGTGGCAACAAAAAGAAAAAGCAACTCCTCCATTTCTTTAATTCTAGGTGGTTGTCCGTTCAGCGTTAATAACCATTATTATGTGTATTCCTATCAATAGAAATTGATAGTACAACTAAATGTTATCTATATAGGGTACAGGTGCGATGTTCTAAATCCAAATTAATGACGTTATCAAATTCAAACCGCTAAAAAAAACTGCGTGGTTGGTTGATAAGGAAGGTATCTAGTTCGAACCTTTGTTAGTGAGCTTCGCATGAAAAAAAGAAGAAGAAGAGTTTGAGCATCTAAATTCGGTTTCGCGAGTTATATACAGGTTTTAGTGGAAAATATTCTCTCATTAGTAGTTGAAAATTTAGCATTTACTTTGATACAATTGTTAGAAACTCCATCGCAGCTAAAAATCTGAATTAGCTTAACAATGCAACATGTCTATTGAAACTCCTCTAACATAAAGCTTAAGCATATATATATATATATGTATTTGAATCCATTGGTATGAACCATTAATTAATTTTTATCCAATCACCAGTAGATTAGTCGACCAAAAAAGGTTGTTATAAGAAGGCCCCGAATGCTCCTTATCTAGCAGTTGTAATATAGACAATTAGCTATTACTTCAAACAATTAGATTTTAAGAGTATAAGTTAAATTGATAATTAAATTTGAAAGTCCCTACTAAGTGAACACCATGCAACCTTTCCTTAAACTCTACTATAGAAAGAGCTCTTTGTATATATTATTTTTTGGTTCAAATTAGTTGCTCAAAGCCCACATATACATACCTCTTTGGAAAATATAGTTTTTCCTTTTTAAGGAAAAAAAAAAGATTACCTGTTTTGTTCATTTTTTTAAAAAAATGGCTAAAAAATATAAAATAATTAGATTTAGAATTTGAAACCTTGAATAACTTGCTGAGTTATTTGTGTAGGCTAAAAATATAACTCGGTTGATAGGAACGCTGTAAATTAGGAGTGTCAACAAGCCGAACACGAGCGAGCTAGGATCGGCTCGTGTTTGACTCGTTTAATAAACGAGTCGAATACGAGCTGGCTCGCCAATTAAGTAAATATTTAACCGAAAAATTTAGTTCGTGTTCGGTTCGTTAATTAATGAGTCAAATACGAGCCGGCTCACGAACTAGTCAACGAACAATAAATTAAATAAATTAATTTAAATATATATAAAAATTAAATTTATAAAATCTTATCTATTAAACTTTGTTCTAATGGTTGAAATTTTTTATATAAATGAGCCTTTTTATAATTGAGTTCAGCTTTATTTTTTTTTGACTAAAAATCAAATAATAAATATATATGTTATATATATGATTATTATTTATATATATAAATATAAATTAAATAAATTGTATAAATATAAAATATATGTATTCGAGTTGTTATTAAGCCGAACACGAGCGAGCCGACCCCAACTCATATTCAGCTCGTTTATTAAACTAACTAGCTAGCTAGCTAAAAAATTTAGTTCTTATTCGGCTCGTTTATTAAACGAGCTAAAAAATTTAGCTCACGTTCGGCTCGTTACTAAAGAGCGATTCGATCTTGAGCTTATATTGAATTGATGATGAACTTACTCACAAACAGTGAGTTTGATTGCCATCCCTACTCTAGGTGTTGGGCTAAGGTCCTCATAAAGGATTCTTATATAAATATCTGGGCCCTTGTACTGTGATGCCCTATCTCTCGTTCTTCGAATTGTAAATGGTTTAAAACTAACATAACACTTCTGTGTACAAGCATGAAAGATATAATGTGTAAAAATATATATATTAATTGTTGTAGACATAAATTAATTGATTTACGATTGAAACCGTCGTTTTTCATCAAATGAGAACATACGGGCGCATCCTTTTTGTAACGCCCTCAATAATTTCACATCGGATGGGATACTGATTATGATCAGTTTATACGAGACATTGCACGCTAGTAATAATAACCGGGCTTAAACATTTTGGGCAGGTGGTTTTGGCCCAAAAAATTTTTATTACTAGTTGGTCGGGTCGTTACAATTAGTATCAGAGCCGAATACCAGTCGGAAGTGTGAGAGCTAAGTGCTATACTGAACAAACTGCTACACCAACGGGTTTGGTGAGAGTCACCTCTTGAACCCCGTAGGAGCCACCTCTAGAATCTCACATCGCCTGATAATTCTGATCCTAATCTATTTGTCTGCGATTTAGTTTGGACCCGATGAGTACGTCAGGATCTAAACAGGAGGAGTTTGTAACGCCCCCAATAGTCCCACATTGGATGAAATACTGATTCCGATCAGTTTATATGAGGCATCGCACGCTAGTAATAATAACTGGGTTTAAATATTTTGGACCGGTGGCTTTAGCCCAACAAGTTATTAGTGCTAGCGTATCGGGTCGTTGCACTTTTGCCTTCTTGTGGAGTGTGAAAGAAGGTTGAAATTCCGGTGTGATGTGTGTGATCTCGACTTATTGCCTTTGCGGATTAATATCTTGCAACAACTATAGAAATGTTCAACTTTACCAACCATTTAGATGCACAAACTAAGATTCCACTAATTAAGAGCATGTATTTGGGTCGAAAATCATGTTTAGAACTAATTAATTTCTGCATTTGCGGCCGTTTAGATGCTCAAAATTAAAATAGATTCAACACTAATTGCTAGTTAAACTACGTACAACAGACCCTGCTCGAACAAAAGAGACAATTGCTCACAATTAAAGTCGATGTACAAATTAATGAATGTGGTGAAAAAGACACGTCCTCACATTTATAACAATATATAGCGGTAGGTATCCTAGTTATGATCGACCCTTCTTATATTTAACATTTTTTTTTTCTACTCATGTAAATCTTTGAGTAATTTGATGATTTATTGGACGGTAGGAAATGAAGTACGAGATGCAGTGCAAATTTGTCAGGATTTTTTGCACGGCTAGTGTATATGTAGGTCATAGTTTTTTTCGGCAATAAAATATGAAAAAATATTTACATATCATGTAAACTAGTTACGGAATCCCGCGCGTTGCGGCGGAAAGTCGATACAATAGTCAATTATTAGAACTATTAATATAATTTTTAATATTATTCATTAATATTTTTGAATAATATTTATTTTCGTAGTGAGTATATTTAGAAAAAAAAGGTAAACGGAATCCTGCGTGTTGTACGGGAAGTCGATATAATAGTTAATTATTAGAACTATTAGTATATTTAGAAAAGGAAGGTATAACAGAAAGAGAAAACATTTTCGCCGTAGCTAGAGCAGTAATGGTATTTGTGACAGAGGCAGTCCATTAAGGGAAGGAGGAAGCACACTCCTTGCATAAACGATATTATGTATGCTACCATAGTCGCCAAATTTGGCCTATATTCTCAAAAAAAATGATCATTAAGGTATTAGAAAAATAACACAACAAATATAACTATATTAATTATTTTATAACAAATTAATACTAAACATATACGTACATATTATGTCATTAATTAGGTATGGGAAAAAAATGATGTTAATAGTTCAAGTTGAAACAGTAAAAGCGTAAACAAACGGCGGGTTTGCATTTATGGTTTAAAAGGTGGTACGCAAAAGAATTCTCCAAAAAAAGTGTTTAGGGGAAATAGAGATATCATAGGGTGAAGTAAAAAAGAAAAATCAATATAATAGTGCGTCCCACAAGAGGTGGGTGGATGCAACGGCAGTGTGGAATGCGGATAGTGTCCTAAGGTTTCTAATCCATATGTTGATTTTCTAATTACATTAAAACAAATGGGATTTATTGTTCAATTTGTTTCATATACATATACAATTTATATACTCTCCTTAGTGACCTTCCATGCAAAGTTGTATTTACTAACAGCATAAGCATTCTTAAGTTTGTTAAAGAATGTTAGAGATAGATTCGTGATGTAGTTTATTCTTATTTGAGTATGTTTATGTTGGGTGTGTCACAACATTAGAATCAAGTAACAACAATAAGGACTGTTGCGTAACTTGTGCCAGATTTAGGTTTGTATTGGATGTTGTTTTGCAATTAATTTTGAAGGTTGAGATTTTAACATAACTCATGGTCTCATACGGGCGATTATTGCTGGGATTTGGATGAGAAAGTTAATCAGCAGCCATATTATACAGGTAAAACCACAAAGAGATGGTGAGTTTGCATTTAAGGTTGAACAGATATCATTCTAATAAAATTCCACAGAGGATTGTTTGAGTGGAAAGAGAGAGTTTACAGGATGAATCCAATTTAAGTATTGATATACTAATACAAGTGTCTGGTATTTAAGCAAATACTTAATAAAGCAGTAACTGCTGAGCACAGTGTGTACTATTCATCAAAACATACTTCTTAAAAAGAAATATAAGTACACGCTATTTATCAAAACATATTCCTTAAAAAGATATATAATATTTATACTACTTAGTAATAGGCTTCATTCTCTGTCGGATGTAGAATCTTCAATGTAATTGAAAATAATAGTAAAAGTTTAGCGATATTGTCACACAAAAAGTTAACAGTATAAAGAAAACAGGAAAAAAAAATCATTATTATTTTTATTTTACCTAAAAGGCCTTTTTTTTTTGTTCAGTTGAAGCATTTCTGAGCTTGGTTGTGTAATCCTGGAAAAAAATTAATAAAGTTAATATAAAAAATAGTTTGAGATACAATTTAATAAGTTAAATTGGTGACAATAAACCAAAAAATGGAATACTCACAATGATTCCACAGTTAGATCAGGTGATACTTCATTTAATCCATAATGAGATTCAGTAGCAATTGCAGTTGTATCAGTTACTTCTTCAGTTATTTCAGTATTTGTGCTGACCTGTTTACCTTTTCCTTTTGTATCTAAATCAGGTGCAAAAATTTTTGCAACTCTAAATGATGGCACACCAATATTATGTTTTCGAGAATCGGCTAAGACTTGAAAAATATAAGTTTGACCGAGAATATTTTTTATAGCAGTAGGCAGAATATTTCGATCTGAATTGATTGCAGTTGCAAGATGATGAGCAGGCGCATGTATTAGGTCTTGTGCTAATTTGCCAAAAATTGTGAAGTTTGCCGATCCTGTCTCATCCTCGACAATAGCATTTAGTTTGTACCTGATTGCAAAATTATTCAGATATTAGTTTCATATTACGTATTTATTTATTAACTAAAAATATCTATATTTGGTAAATGTATACCACGGAATAGGAGCCTGATCATTTTTTCCACATTGACTGCACCAAAAACTATCATTATAGTCCTTCACTGCTCCTTTGCAATCATAACAGCTTTATACCACCAACCATAGGTTGTATCTACTGTCGCCAACTTTCCTTTGCAAGTGTATTTCGAATTCTGTATAAGAAAATAAAAGCTGATACAATCTTTTTTTATTTAAAATAATAGGCTTCACATGTTGAAAAATAAAGAAATAAAAGTTTAGGACTAATAATTGACCTCCAAAAAAAATTGCATTATTATATTCTTACTTCTAATTCATCTGGATTTAACTTCAGTAGTTTATCAATAGTCTTGCGATTTCTGGATATTTGTTCATAAGGACTGAGGATTGGCTCATTTAAAGATTTGATATGTTGTATCGGTGCAATTGGTGTTTGTCTTCTGTAAAAAAAAACATATTAGAAAATATCCAAAGAGAAGTTTTTTTAATAATAAAGAAGTATTGTTAAATACCTGCACAAATTATTGCAAAAATCCATAACTTCTTGTGTTTCCAAATTGCTGTAGATTTTTTATGCTGAACATGTTGATATATAGAGCTGATCTGTAATTGCAAACAATAACATATTTAGTTGTTGACAATGTTAATAACATGTAAACTAAAAATTTTAGTATAAGAAGGTATTCAATGTTACCTCTGTAGGTTCGCACACTCATACTTGCAAAAACAACAATAGCTGGACCATCGACTTTTTCCTGATGCTGGTTATCATTAAAATCAATAGCAAATTTGTCCCATAATGTCACGGATAATGTTTCATCCCTACAAAATATATTAATATTTGATACTACAATTAATAACTGTAATACAAAAAAATAGTCAAAAATTTGGAAAAAGCACACTACAACACTTACTCTAAGTTTCCAATCTGCAATTTTCTTATTGCAGTTCGTTCTTGTCCTACATATGTAAAAGAAATTGTACCCGTCGCTACAATATTTCCGATAACATCTGAAGATATATAAAAACACATAAATGTTATTAGATATTATTCAATTTTTAAGTTATCCCAAAAAAGGGGAATGAGATAAGAAAGTGAGACTGCAATACCTAAAAGGCAACCATCTACATATTTTTTATTTTTTATATAATCAAAGCTCAGGAAGTAAAAATTGTAAAAAGGGATCTGAGCAACATCTTCTTTTGCTTCAACAATACGCGTCCATTTACTAATCTGGATTATATATCTGCGATCGACAACTTTGTAGGTATTTCTACTTGGTATAACATTAAAGTTTTCTATTATGTATGCATTGCCTTCAGAAAATAATGCTCTAAAAGTGGTTGCATCATGTTTGCGAATGGTTGCTTGCATTGCATATCCCTAGGAAAAAAAAATGGTTAAGCAAATAATATATAAAAAAAAGGAATCAAATTATTTTATACTTGATAAGAGAAAAAAATAAACTCAAACCTCTTCATCTATAAGAAGGCAATCTAGGCTAAGAATATCTTTCTTAAGCTGTGGCGTTGTCGATTCCCAAATTCGGCTGACTCTGATTTTGATTTTGACATGTTGTTGTGTCAGTGTCAAATTCTTTAGAGATATATATTCCATTTCGCAATATTTTGCTGATTCAAAACACAATAAATAAATTTCAATTATTATAAATAAGTATAGGAATTAGCAAACTAAAAAAATTTACTATTTATGATTACAAATTATAAAGCAAAATTAACTATCAAAGTAATAGACTAAAACCTTTTACGAAGATAAATCATTAAAAATTTCATTATAAACAATATTGCAAGTATATCCTTCGGGTTCATCATTTTTATTGTCTATTAGAATTCGCAATCCTTCACGTGAAGTTACTCGAGAAACTCCAACATAAAGTTGACCATGTGAGAATACCGGTCTCGGAAGGTAAATGCCAACCAGTTGTAATGTCTGCCCTTGACTTTTGTTGATTGTCATAGCATAACATAGTCGAAATAGGAAATTGTCTTCTTTTAAGAATAAATGGCCACTTTGTTTCCGTAACATGTGTTACAATGCGAGGGATATAAACCTTTTGACCAGCATAATTTTCTGTAAAAATTTGTGCTTCAATAACTCGCGAAGCCAACTGAGTAATAATTAATCGAGTACCATTTCACAATCCTGAACTTTGGCTGATATTGCGCATAAGCATTATCGAAGCTCCAATTTTCAATCTAAGCTCATGGTGTGGCACGCCATTAAACTTCAGAGAATTTAAGAAGTCGGTAGGATAGAGTACATATGTTTCTTCAACATTTGCTGATGAGCTGCAAATTGAGTCCGAACTCATATACACTTTTTCCTCTCCGGGAATTAAAGATAATACATATGTATTGATATCATCAGCCTTTTCATTTACAGGCGTGATAATTGCTCTATCTCTTAAGTAAGAACAATTATTATAATTTTGGTCGAGTGCATCATATATTGGTGAAACAATATCTGTAATACCATCCCTGGTACCTTTAATAAGTATATCATCCGGTATCTTAATCCAAGTAGGCTCTTCTTCACATGGTAATTTAAGAGTATCTAATTTTCCATCACCCAAATCAAGTATCCTTTTAGCAAAACTTAAAAAATCTTATTGTACTATCAAATTTTCTGAATATCTATACAACCTCATGTTTGTAGTTAGTTGAAAAACTATACAATTAGTCCATATATACGATTTGGTAATTGAGGCATTTATTATATCTTGTCTTTTTCCACCAATAATAACAGGAAGTATTTGTCTGAAATCTCCTCCGAGTAGAATGGTTTTACCTCCAAAAAGTTTATCCGGGGGTGTTGTTTCGCCGGTACACAAAATATCCCTCAATGATCTATCCAAAGCTTCAAAGCAATTCCTGTGATTCATTGGTGCTTCATCCCATATAATTAAGGAAGCACAATGAAGCATAACAGAAGACAATAACAAATGAGAAAAATTAGAATAGAGAAGAGAAAAACTATAAGTGGGACGGGTAGAGGGAATAAACAGTAACACAATACCCTACCACTGCGCAAATCAGCCCTCCTAATTACTCTAACATTGTGCAGCCACGAACTCCAATGAACACATCTGCATGCATCAACAAAGAGTGAGTAATAAGCACAGTAATAACCAAGCATATATGCAAAATAACTTAAGAACAGTCTATGCCTTTGATGCAAGGAAAGAATCACCAATATTGAAATTGAATGCACGAAATAATCAGAAAAAACACATAACGACTGAATCCAAGTGTTTGCAGAAAACCATATCTAATGGTAACCACCTAAGCCCACTTTTTTTTTTTCAGCAGAATAGGGAAAAGAAGTCAACAAAGTAAAAACACAACTATCACTCACATTTTGGTATAGAAAAATACCACCATCATTACAATTACCAAAACTACACAAACCACAGAAACAATAAAAGTTAAATGATCATGTATCCATTATAGCCACACCAACAGAAATCATGGCCTATAGGAAATTATGGTATTTGTTCTGCATATTCTTTAAGTCAGAGGATTTGATACAAATTATCTACACAACAACAGGAAGACCATAAGCAGTGACAAATAAATACACGTAATTCTACACTTAATTTACACTGAGAATTAGCTGTAATTTTCATAAATTTAAAATTTAAAAACTCTACAGAATTTTGCGAACCAAAATATCACCTGCATTATGTTAGGCATTTTTTTAGGCCAAAGATTGAACAACCAACTGTTACGGTATCAACTAAACAGGAGATTTTAACACCAATACTCGTGATAATCGCATAAATTATTAGCACTAGAAAGTAACAGACAATAAAGAGCACGCAACCACAAGAAATAGAGACGGCAAATATAAGCAGCAGTTATAAGACCGATATTCAACATGGAATCGTACAGTTCAAAGTAGGTAATTTCTTCTCAAACTACATAACCATAGGATCACACTATGATGTCGTTATTAGTATAGCTCATTTGGTTTCCAATTAAAGTGGGGCTGCACAAATTTTGCAATCTATGCCATCCTTCAAACATTAATAGAAACCGTCATCATCACCGGCATCGAGTTCACATAAATTTTGTTCCAGCAATATTCCAGCAGACAATGGAAAACATCAGGCTTCGAGTTCAAATAAATTTTGTTCAATATAACCTATTTAATTTTTTTGCGAATGGCAATTTTGATTCATTAAGTTTGCATATTTCTCAATTTTGATTCAGTAAGTCGAAATTTGGACTTTAAGTTCGAAATCAACAAATTAGTGGAATTTTAAATTAAATGTAAAATTTCATTCCGAACTGACACGAAACTTTAGTTTTTGTTTTTTTAATGCCACTGCTAAAAGAAGTTTTAGTTTTTGCATCTCAGTATACAATACAATATCTATCTACTCAACGGCAAGAACTATATATTAGTCCATCAGCAACCAACAATTAGTAATTTGTGCATTACATTAGTTATAGTTTCTTTGGTAAGAAGAGCAAAAAACAGAAGTTATAGCCATATTAAATAAACTTTTTTTTACTATACCTCCTTATAGTTTAAAATTTTAAATGTATAATTTTTATTGTTTATTTTATTTTTGTAACTTTGTCGCCCTGTATTCCCAAAAAATAGTAGACTTTTTAAAAACCTACTTTACTGCTTTACTTGTTAGTATATTTTATAGGAAAAAAAAACAGAGATTAAATGTTTTAATACACCACCCAAAATTAGCAATGGATTTTCGATCTACCTTTCTTTTGTCTCTATGCCTAATAGCAAAAAGAACATTTTTTTGCATCCTTTCTCTTGTACTCTAAAAATTATTATAAGAACTATTATGTGTCATTACCAACATTTCTTATTTGTCCTTAAGTTAAGGGCAAAAGAGGCATTTTAATTTTTTTTTAACTCTAATAGAAATTAACTCACGTTTAACCCAAGTTAAATTAACAGGTGGTAACTATAAGGGCATTTTGGAATAACGGAAGAACATATGAGGGTTATATTAGAAAGGAAAAAAAAGTAGGAATAAATGAGATATTTCTGAAGTTTTGAAGAGTATATAGATAATAGTAATATAATCAGCATCAGGAACCTCGATCATCTTTATTTATCTTCTAATCCAGAATGGTCGACACAACTGGGAAAAAAAAAAATGTATATTATTTTTTATCGGAGGGAAAAAAGAACTTGTAAAATGCTAGAATTGATACATGCTAAATTTCAAAATATTATTACCTAAAAGCTCTTTTTCGCTTTCTCAATTTAAATATTTCCGCACTTGATTGTGAACTTCTGAGATAAAATCAAATACATTAACATATAAAACCGGAGAAAAACATGTTAATAACTAATATTATTCTTCTTACGTTGATTGCGGTAGCTGGATTGGAGATATTTCTTTAAGAATTTCCTAAGTACTATATTATACGCATCTCTCCATATTGGGCTATTCCATGCGACGGGCTGACATTATTACAGTTAATCATTACAATTTATCGATTAATACTTTAGACTTTACTATCAAAACTTTCTGAAAATAATTTATAATACTTTTTTATTGTGCAACACAAAGCCACTTATTATATGTAGCTATTGATAATTATATGTATTTAATATTTTTAGGTAATTTTTTTATCTCATTGTTGAATAATATAATATAAAATGAACGAAATTAAAGTAATAGTTTTTATTTTTCTTGTTGAAAATATCTAAACTAAATTAAAAAATAAATAAGCCCAAAAAAGTAGGAAAAAAGAAAAGTTTGTAATATTAAGAAAGATAAGTAATATTTATTTCCTAAAATTTGATATTCATAACAATTGAATAAAATAATCAAACATTACAGTTAACAGGTTAGAAATATTTTATATACTATATATACATAATGGAGTTAGTTGAACTTTTACCAGGCATGCATAGAAACCTCATAAATCGAGGGAAGAATAATCTCTTTATATATTACAAACTATAAGAAACCAATAAAGCATTAGCCAATCCCATTGTCTGATCCAACAAATCATAAAAAATTTAAAAATATAACACAGTGAAATGATAATTGTTATGCAAAAAACTATACCCCTTACTACTATCAAGATCATTGTTAAACCTGAAGCTAACTACTACAAAGGCAGCAAACACCAAACACTAAAAAGTAATACCGGAAAACCTTATATTTCATACGACATTATAGTAACACAATTCGATAAACGATACCGATGACTATTGTTTAAATACTCTCCACACCTAAGCACATAGAAACAACAATTTTCCATCAAAACATGACAAATAGGTTTTTTGTATTCGCTTTTGAAAACTTACCAAGAGCACGAATCTCATATCTGCGAGAGAAATCCTGACTATATCTCGCTAGAACCCTATCCAGGGCAAAATGAGATTCATGATTGAGATCTCTACCATGAAAATGTGATCGAGAAGTGAGATTGGGACCAATCAGCAACAATCTCACAAGAAGCATGTACAATCCCTTAAAAAAAAAAAAATCAGAACATTCATACTACACAAACAACACAATTTTGAAGGTTACAGAAAGTAGTAAAACAAATAGAAGAAAATTCATTGGCAAAATAAATAACATGCAAAAGACCAAAATATCTATACTCCAAATAACGATACAATTTTTAAAGTTTTAGGAAAGCACAAAAAAAACCCAAATAGCAAAACATAAACAGAGAAATTGTGCAATTATGATAGAAATAAGATGCACTCGAAAGTAGATAGCCCAAAATAGCAACTATAGCTCCCAGAGGTGCAGAAGCAGTAGAGACGGCAAGGGAACCATGACCAGGAGAAAATAGAAAGAAATCAGACAATCAGCAAAGTAGAACCAGCAAACGGAATCAACAAATTTTCTAGAAAAATAAATAGGAGCGAAGGGGAAAAATGAGGAATGTGAATAATAAACTAATTTTAAAAGTGTAACAAAGCAAGCAGACTTAAATTTGCATTTGGTTCCTCATGTCTTTATGCTTATTAATGCAACTTGATGGAATGAGGCTACATGCTCTTGGAATAAGGCTACATGCTCTCTAAGGTAGCGTGGAGTGCTACTGTCGTTGTCTCTCGCATGGGCTGATTGGAAATGTGTATGTCATTTTAGTGGTGAAATATGAGCTCAGATACTACCTGTGATCTCAGGCAACCTAGATTGGAAAAGAATAGCAATGTCACTATTTTTTATGCACAACTTTACGATAAGGTCTCACACTTCTCAGCAAGCTATGGGAACATTTCTTAGCTAGATGCAGGGATTCCTTCATGTAAGCTAGTTATGGGCATTCACTTATATTTAAAATCTTGGTTTTTAAAGAACAAAGCAAAGAATGGAATCAACTCACCAATGCTGGCCATGGGGCCGCAGAAGCAGATTAGCAATCGGACCAGTTGGATGACATATTTCGAGATTGAACAACCATTAAGAGGCCCCACCAAGGTTTCTCGATACGATAACTCAACCGTTTCTGCTCATTTTTACTTAGTCGGGGTTTGGGTCGTTTTGACGACCATACAGTAGTTGAGAAGAAGATAGAGTTTGCTTTGAAGTATAGACTGTTGGGTTATTTCCTCTAATCGATCATCTTCGACGACTCGAATAGTACAGTGTCAAGAAAAAGTAAACACTATATGCAATCCATAGATGAAGATTTATAGAACTTTCCTGAACTATAGCACATTTAAAAATGGGAACCTGAACTTCAAATTTTCAATTTAACTACAAACCCTTTCATTACTTTCAGTTTTGAAAAACTCCATCAAATTGTTTGGAAGTAAACTGAATGTTTTCTCAAAGAAAAGTTATAAAATACTCTGTACTATTACAATATTATGTGAAAAATGTTACAAATACTATTAAATTCGGCTTGAGAGGTCCTTAAATCAAACACACCATAAGATTAGATAAAAAAAAAAAATCAAACTTTTAAAGTTCAAGTACCTATATCAAAATGAGCAATAGTTCCGGTAAACTCTAGAAATTTTTCTAAATCCATAATAGAAAGTGGAAGTTTTTTTTTCTTACTGTTGAATCTCTGTACAAAGACTGGTCTGACATTTATTGCAGCATCCAAGGCTTGGCTTGAGAATTTCGATTTCTTTGCAGTTCGAGGATGAGAGTTGATATAAAGAAGCAGCTACTCCGTTCAACTGCCGCCACAAGATCAAGCTCCACTAACATCAGAAGCAACGTCTGTATCAACAAAAGAAACTTTAAAAGATTCTTATTTTTACCAATTTTGTAGCGAAACATGTTCTCCTTCTATTTCCCATTCCAAAGCAATCCAATTTCATTTCCTATTCCTATTCCAATCATGAACCAAACATGCCCTTAAAGATAAGGCAATTTGAAAATACAACACTAATACTTTTTTGATCAAATTGTAAAACTATATCAAACAGCCTAGACTAATAGAAATGAAAATGAACTCAATATATATCAGCTGGTAGAAATGAAATAATAATATTGTTTTGCTTCATTCTTAACATCGAAAAGCACCATACAAATATAAACTCAAAAATAAAAAATTCTTAAAGGTATAGCTATTTGAAAAGTATAATCAAAATATTACTTTGGCTAAACAGTGAATCCATCAAACAGTATCTAAACATGTAGTGATGAACACGAAGCCAATGTTTATGCTTTGTAATGAATTACGAAAATAGTTGTAACAACTAATATATTAGTAATAAAATTTTTACACACAGGTTTAGACTTATTCCCTATATAACAATCCAGCTAAGAAATATCAGAAAATCAAATCAAAATCCTATTGCTATTCACTTTTGCAAGTAACACAACCGAGTATTGAGCTAAATCTGTACATCCCATAGAATGATTTATTATTTTCTTCACTGAGGTATAACTATTCTAACATTTTGATATTTTTCAGCATACAAAATGACTAATTAAAATTAAAGGGAACTGAAACTTCGTCACCTATCTCACTTCGGTTCCGTGACTACGAATAATTTTGCTCACTCATCATCATCCTCCTCCTACATAGATACAAATCCAAAACAAACAAATTAGACCAAATTACTGCTAAATTCTGAAATATAATAGATATGAATTAAGAGAGAAAACTTAGGAATTGGACCTTTTCGATTTCTTTTTCATCATTATCATTATTAGCTTGAGTTTGGAATTTGCCGGAGGCATCTTCAGCCTTAGTAGAAACCAAAAAATAAAGAGAGAAATTAACAAAGCAATAAATAAGCCTAGGTACTCTTTTACTTCGTATCAAAGCAATAATTTTTCTATGAGAAAAAAAAATCTATCTAAACATTGCCTACTTGAAGTCTATGTTACTAATAAATTACTATACTAATTAAAAAATTTTATAGTGTCAAAATATCTGAAACATATTTCATATTATGACATCAATAAACCCATTTATGAATCATGTGGCAGTCTGAATCAAGAGATTTTTTAAGTTAATTTGCCCCCAATTTAATGTCAGCAATATCATAACCTATGAAACATTATAGAAAAAATCTTGTTTGTTGCTTGTCATAATAGTCAGGCCTAGCTGTATATATTTAATAAAAGAAGTGCATGTTTTCATTAAAGTAAAATAGCATTTTATCTACCAACTTAAGTTTCTAGTATTGATAACCAGAAATATTTGAAATTCTCAGATAACTGATACATTCGAAAAAAAAAGGTAAATAAACTAAGGAAACAATAGTGAACGTACTGCTTGATTTGATCTAAAGATGGAGAATTCGCAGCAGTAAAGAAATCGATGTTAGAAGCACAATAACAATTTTTTTTGTTCCCTTCCATAGAAAAGAAATGAGCAAAAAAAAAAACCAAGGAAAGAAGAACTCCATGGTTTTCTTTGAGGCATGGCCATTCCGGTGCTGTCCATGTTGAGGAAACGAACGGCATTTTAGAGCACCCCGTCGGTGATAGCGACGATGCCATTCTCGTCAGGACGTAGAAGGCATAGCTGAGGGGGCAGTCGACGTCAACGACGCTTCATTAGTCCACCTGCGCAAAGGTGCTGCCAAAGGAGGTCGGTGGCCGTGGTGGTGCCATGCGGCAAAGAATGCGAGAAGAGGGGTAGCGAGTAAGATGCCGAGGACGGAGAGGAGGGGATTGCGGGGGAGGTTGGCTCAGGTGAATGGCAAAGAGGACGGAGAAAATGACTGAAGAGGGGAAGAGAAGACGGGGGAGGATGGGGAGGATGTATGACAGTATGGCCGGATCCAAACCCGTTGGTGTGGGATCAGCAGGAAAGCAGAAGCATGGGCTAAGGTATGGGCACATTTACTTCTGTTTCCTCTGTTTTTTTTTTTTTTCCAAAGATGGGTCGCATCCACGCCGGCTCACGGCCGCGCGCCGCCCCGGCTCGCGGCCGCGCGACGCCCCGGCTCGAGCCCGCACGCCCGCGCCCGCACCCGCGCACGCCCGGGTAGGCTCACCCCCCGCGCCGCTCGCGCCGGCGCCCGCTCGCCCGCACCCCCCTGCTTGCGCCGATCGGGGAGGGCCCTGTCGTACCAGCCTAGGATCCCCGATTCAAAGTTTAAAAAGGGAAAAAAAGGAAAAAGAGAGAGAGAGAGAGAGAGGAGTGGATCTCACAGGGAAAGAAGAGGGGAAAAAAAAGAGTAAAAACCCCACCCGGCGCCGGCTCATGTCCGCGCCAGTTTGCTCGTCGGCTCGCGCCCGCCCACCCACGCCCGCTTGCCCCCCGNATAACTAGGCTGGAATACTGTCAATAGCACCAAATTATTGGTGCTATTAGTTTTTTAGCCATTGGATTAAGAAATGTGCGGTTAGGATGATGTGAGCCCTTAGGATAGAGTGAGTAGTTAGTTGAATAGTATAATCTAACGGATAAAAATAATTAGAGTTAATCTAACGGCAGAAAACTTGATAGCATCAAGTGTTTGATGCTATCAATAGCATAGCAGCCGGACTATATATATATATATATAGAGAGAGAGAGAGAGAGTGTGTGTGTGTTGAGCTAGAATATATATATATATATGCTGCAACAAAGTAAAATAAAAAAAGAAAAAGCGGCTCATCAAAGAATAGGATCGATGTAATAATAAAAAAATAATTGACATTAAAGCTAACATATCTAGGTCTGGAACCCAATATTGCTTATAAAATAAAATAATAATCGATCTACAATCTTTTCCATCCAAATTAAGTCCATCTCTTTTTTTCTTCTTCTTTTTTTTAAACCCACAGTTTCTATCCGTCTCCTCTTCTTCTTCTTCTTCTTTTTTCTTTTTTTTACTAATTAAAGTAAAAAAAGGAGTTAATTAATGTCGAGACAGAGAGAGAGAGACATAGATTACACAGAGAGAGAGAGAGAGAGAGAGAGAGAGAGGGAGAGAGAGAGATTACATTACTACTGACTAGTGAGTACTCCTTTTCTTTTTTTCTTTTTTTCTTTTTTCCGAGAGAGAGAGAGAGAGAGGGAGAGAGAGAGATTACATTACTACTGACTAGTGAGTACTCCTTTTCTTTTTTTCTTTTTTTCTTTTTTCCTGGTCGTAGCTAGCTAGAGACTGATCTGATCTGATCTCATGATCTGAACTGAACTGAACTGGTCGGCACATATATAATATATGCATCCATGCATGCATGGACGCTGGCACTGGGCTCGTGCCTGGTGGTGATTAATTTGATTTGATTTGATTTAATTTAATTGATAGCTAGGAAGTAATAAATCTAGGATGGAATTAAGGATGCATGCATGGAGATAGATAGATATGTAATTAAGGAGGAGGAGGAGGAGCCGAGGAGGAGGAGGAGGTACGTAATTAATTAATTAATTAATTAATTAATTAATTAATTAGGTAGGTCGGTAGCTAGGTAGGTAGGTAGCTAGGAGAGCTTGACGACGTCGGGGACGTGGACCGGGTAGCGGTGGATGGTGGAGGCCCAGGGCCCGTCGACGGGGCCGCGGACGGTGCGGAGGCAGCGCCAGACGGCGCTGTTGCACTTGAAGCCGCTGCCGAAGCCGATCATCCAGACGCGGTGGCCGCGGCGCATGCGGCCCTTGGACTCGATGTAGGCGAGCTCGTACCAGAGGGAGCTGGAGGAGGTGTTGCCGAAGCGGTGCAGCGCCATGCGCGAGGCCTCCACGTCCTCGTCCCGCAGGCGCAGGCTCTTCTGCAGCTCGTCGATCACCGCCCTCCCCCCGGCGTGCACGCAGAAGTGGTCGAAGGCCTGCCTGAAGTCCGGGATGTAGGGCTTCCAGCGCAGCCCGAACACCTTGCGCGCCACCAGCGACAGCAGGAACAGCAGCTGCTCCGACGCCGGCAGCACCAGCGGCCCGATCGTCGTGATGTTCGCGCGGAGGGCTTCCCCGGCCACGGCCATCAGGTCCTTCGACAGCCGGATCCCCACGATCCCCTCCTCGTCCTCCTCCTGGTACACGCACCGGTGGGCCCCGTCGTCGCCGCCCTTGTGCGTGCGCACCACGTGGCACAGCCGGTACTTGGCGCGCGCGCGCTCGGCGCGGCGGTTGGTGAGCAGCAGGGCGGCGGCGCCCATCCGGAAGAGGCAGTTGGGCAGCAGCATCGCGCGCTCCATCCCCGTGTAGTAGTTCGGGGTGATGATCTCCGTCGACACCACCAGCGCGTAGGCGTCGCGCCGCGCCTGCAGCAGGTCCCGCGCCAGGTCCACCGAGATCAGCCCCGCGCTGCAGCCCATCCCGGACAGGTTGAAGCTCAGCACGTTGCTCCGCAGCCCGTACCGGTTCACCACCATCGCCGACAGCGACGGCGTCGGCGAGAAGAGGCTGCAGTTCACCACCACGATGTCGATGTCCTTCGCCGTCACCCGCGTCTTCGCCAGCAGCTCGTCCACGGCCGAGAAGATCACCAGCTCCGCCTCCGCCCGCGCCGCCGCCATGCTGCGCTGCGGCGGGATGTAGTGGTTCGCCGGCGGCAGGCACGTCTCCTCCCCCAGCCCCGACCGCTCCAGGATCCGCACCATGAACCGCACCGTCCGCTCGTCGAAGTAGGGCAGCAGCCGCGCGTGCTCCAGGAACGTCGCGAACGGCACCCGGCAGTCGCGCGTCGGCCGGAAGCACGCGAAGTCCACCAGGTACACCGCCCGCGGGCTCGACAGCGCGTACACCGTCCCCGCTATGATGCACACGAACGCCCCGCACAGCACGTGCACCACGTCCAGCTCGCGGAACTGCCGCCACAGCGCCGCCATCTCCCCCGGCCCGCGCCGCCCCAGCTCCACGCAGATCGCCGCCATCACCGGCACCAGCAGCACCGTCAGGATGTGGTTCACCAGGTACTGGTACCCCAGCTTCACGTACTTGAGCTTCACCGAGCTCAACAAGGGCGGCAATGGATCCGTCGCCATTCTCCCTTTTCCTTCTTGATCTCTTTCTGATCAATTACTTGCTGCTGCACCAGCGTACGTAGCGTAGTAGCCTAGTTTAAGACTTATTTTAGCTAGCTAGCGAGCTAGCTAGCTTATTATTAGTGTGGTGTGGTGTGGTGTGGTGTTTGTTGTTGCTGCTGCTGCTGCCGCTGCTGCTGATGCAAATGCGCGTTGGCGGGGGGGAAAATTTAAAGACCGAGTTCGGAGGTGGGCCCGGGGAAAAGTTAATATGGACGGCTGAGTAGCTCAGATGGCGCTGCTGGCGAAATTTAATGACCACAAAATTGGTTCCCGCCGTGATCGAGGAGCACTGATGCCAACATCCATCGAGCTATTACCACTGTGACAAAATTACAAGCAGCGCGACGCGACGCGGGTTAAGGGGAACTTAATATTTGATAGTTGATGTTTTAACTTTTCAAAATATACATGACTTGATAAATATCTATCATCAGTAATATTTTAAAATATTATATATACGTACATGTACGTTAGTTTGATTCATAAGAACTGAGTTTCTAATCTTATATATGAACTTTGATATATATATATATCCATTTAGATGTTATAATAAAAACATAAGAGATGTGAATTAAATTAGCTAGTACTAGCAACTGCACGATGACAAGGACAACGAGGAACAACAATCGAACAATGGAGCCGGTATTAGCAAATGTGCATTAAATAAGAACAGCTAGAGCACCATTTTACCTTATTATGCTAATCATAAAACTCTCATTCATTATTTCGTAGAGCAAAGTAGAAAAAAAGTAAGGAAATAGACAAATGAGAGAAGTGGCTCTGCTTCGAGTAAAATTATAACTGTGAAAATCAGCACCCTAGTAATTAATAATGGTGTTTCATTTTTTCTGGGTATATGGAGATCGAGATGCCATTTTTGTATCGATATGCGTGGACTTCATCACTATGTCTTTTCGCTGTTGATTTACTCTTTCTGCGTAGCTCCTGCACTTATTCAGATCCTCTGGCGATGCAAATAAAGGATGCCATAAATGCGTTACTAGAGGGTTCTCAAACTTTGGCGCTGTGGTGTTTGTGTAATTGTGTGTGTATATATATATATATATATATATATATATATATATATATATATATTAAAAATAACTGGTTTCCAATTTTAAAAATTCATTTTTCTTAAGATAACAAATAGCAAAATAAATAGAACTGGGCCCGCAGAATTAATATTCAAAAAATAATAGAACTGGGTCGTCGAACCAGTGCGGTAAAATTGATCTGATCAATTAATTCGCATCCACCCTTTCGGGCAATGAAAAATGTGACCCACGAGTAATATGATTTTTTGTAGGGTCTTGCAAATACATTGTACATTTATATCAGTTCTACCACGGGGAATACCATAACACATTTTTAAAGAATCCGTTTGGTGTTTTGAGTAGATTGACCTCTGAAAATAATAATCTAATAATAATAGTTGGTAGTAACTAATAATAATTTTTCTTTTGTGTTAAAATTATCTGAATAGATTCTCGCTATATACAGAAGCTGAGGCTCCGAGCTACAATGTTATACTGTTATAGTCACAAACTAAATATGATTAATAATCATTAGAACCAAAATTATTATTAAATCTCTAAAATTTTAATTGAGAATGTCTTTTGGTTGAGAAAACCATAGAATTGCTGTTTGTTTCGTAAAACATGGAACGGGTGAACGCCAACCAAACAATATTGATTTCTCTAATGATTTAATTGTATCTGAGCTCAATAGTTTATTTCACGCGTCATATTTATTTGAAGTAAACATGCGACAAATTCATCAGATCAACAATGTTGCAGCTCCCACTTCATCCCAAACAAACAAGCCCATATTAAGGTGTTGTAAAGTTTGTGACCTCTGTACTTTTGTTGGTTTGCCTATCTTTGAATGAATAAAACTATAATATTTGCATAAACTATTAATTAATTAAAATAACATAATTTATAGTAACTAAATAGTATTTAGGACCAATTTTATAGTCTTTAAATTAAAATTATTCTGTCTATTTCCGCTATTTATAGTACATATTAATGTACACTAACACATCATGAACAGGTGTATTGTGATTTGTGAGCACCTCTCAGCTTCGAATAACCAAAATGATTTATTGCGTTGGACACATGCTGGCTCGTAATTGGGTGATGTGCGGGCCCCATCTTTAAATTCTGATCTCTGAACGTATTCAGATCGAGACAAGTGGCGTGACGGAGTTAAAGCGGGAACGTACACGAATTACTGACCCGTGTTGTATGGGGAGTGGCCCCAAATTAGTTAGTTTAAAATTTAAAATTTAAAATTGTAAATCTTAAATACTAAAAAATGCAGAATTATTATATAAAATTATAAATTTTAAAAATTAAAATTAAAATTAATTTTAGGGAAACTTCAAAAACCCTCTTTGTGATTTTGTACTTTTTCATTTTAGTATCCTGTGGTTTAAAGTGTATCAAGTTAGTACCCTGTGGTTTCGTATTTTTTCACTTTAGTACCCTGTGGTTTAAAGTATATCAAGTTAGTACTCTATTATTTTATTTTTGTATCAAGTTAGTACCATGTGGTTTTTAAACCACAGAGTACTAAAGTAAGAAAGTGTGAAACCACACGGTACTAAAGTGAGAAAGTGTGAAACCACACGGTACTAATGTAAGAAAGTGTGAAACCACGGGGTACTAAATTGATACACTTTAAACCACAGGGTACTAAAGTTAAAAAGTGCAAAACCACAGGGTACTAATTTTGATACACTTTAAAGCATAGAGTACTAAAATGAGAAAAAATGAAACCACAAGAGGGTATTTGAAGTTTTCTTTTAATTTTATGGTGCACCCTGAAGTTCCACTGCTCTCCCTATGTTGGAAGAGCAGTGGTCGATGGCCATGCTGCAACTATCGGGGAGTAGCACCAAACTAACTAATTTGGGGTTATCCCCTCTTACGACCAGTCCGTTAGTTTCTTTTTTGTTTTTTTTTTTTTTTTTAGAGGCTCTAGTTGCCTCATTTCTGTAGCCTAGTTCATACTTTCANCGTACAATTTTTGTCCGTTGAATTTGATCCGGAGAGGCTCTCTTCATTTTTTTTTTTTCTTAATACGCTCGTAAAACATTATAATTATAAAAATATATATTTATTTACAAGATTACATTTAAGTGGTGATTGAATCATTATTTTCTAAGTGCAATTAATTGTTTACTGTTTAATTCAAAATATTTAAAGTATTTGCGATGTTTACAAAAATAGTAAATTATTTACCATTTTTTTAAAAAAAACCTCCAAATACCACGGTTTCACACCTTTTTACTTTAGTACGCTGTGGTTTAAGTGTAATAATTTAGTATCCTATGGTTTCGTACTCTCTCACTTTAGTACCATGTGGATTAAAGTGCATCAATTTAGTACCTTGTGATTTTATTTTTCTATTTTCATCGGCTTCTCTGTTAATATTTCATTAAATTATATATAAAAAACTTCAGATATTCTATATAGGTTTATCAAATATTTATTTTAGTACCCTTTAGTTTTAACTTTATCACTGATTTTTTTTCCTTCGTTAATATTTCGTTAAATTATACACACAAAACTTCAGATACCCTGCCTAGGTTTATCGAATATTTACTTTAGTATCCTTTAATTTTAACTTTGTCATTGATTTAATGAAAAAAATTAGTGAAATGGATAATAAAAAGAGAGAAATGAAACCACATGGTACTAACTTGATACACTTTAAACTACTGAGTATTAAAGTGAGAAAGTGCGAAATCATATGGGCTAACTTAATACATTTTAAACTATAGAATATTAAAGTGAGAAACTGTGAAACCACCAGGGGTATTTGAAGTTACCCTTTAAAAAAAGTATATACATTTTGGACTCGAAAAAAAAAGTTATGTGAATGTGATGAATGATTTATTATTTTAGAAAACAATAAATTATTAATTAATTTTTAAATATGATAAATTATCCACCCTTTTAACCTAATTTAAAAAGTAAAATTTTTGAATATTTGTAACGGAAAATTTTTGTAGGCTTACTTATCCAAAACACTGTTTATTCAACGATTGGAATGCAATGGAAATGGCTCGGCCCATGGACCATGTTTTTTCTATGTTGTTTTCCGGTTGGTTGTGTCAATTTGGCCTGGCTCTTTTAGCTCGTGAAAATGGATCCAAAGTTTGGTGAGGACGGATCCAAAGTGAGATCCTCAGTTCGCGCCGTTCATGCCACTTTGATTTGTGTTGTCTACGTAACGAACACAAATATGACAAACATTTATCCGTCATAATACTTTTTTTTTTTTTTGAGAGATAGATAGCACGCTACCCGTTTCGTTTATTTCATTTAGAAATAAACTTAGCTGGAAATATGAATCAACTAGGATTCGAACTTAGGTCCCGGATACCAACCACCAAACCCTTTATCACTTACTCTAGGAACGATCGGTTATCCGCCACAATGCTGTTCTAGAGAATATAGTGATTATGTATAATTCATCATTTTTTTTTAAAAAAAGATAAGTTCTGTTTATATATTTAACACGCTTGGTATTTGTACAACAAGGTACTAATTGCTCCCACGAGCGCATCTCATTCATCTTCTCGCATTAATGGAGCACGGCCTACACAGCTAGACTGCATAGGACAGCCCAGAAGCTGCCAATTTTATTAAGGGCTTTGTTTTCCCCACATCACTGCGTTTTCGTTTAGGAGAAGCTAGCAGTTTTCACTTTTCAGTAACGTGTACGCCAAATTAAGCCAACTGTTACCAATTAAGTTTGTTGCAGCAGATAGGTTTTTTTTTTTTTTTTTTTTTTTTTTTTTTTTTTTTTTTTTTGAGAAAAAAAAGTAGCGTTCTACCTGCTTCATTCATTAAGAAAGATGAACTAAGCGTACAGGATGAAAGCAGCTTAGGCTTCCTTGGCATAACATGGATGAAATTAAAGCAAGGGTACAACAAAGAAAGAAAAAAGATCAGAAGGAGATAGTGTCTGGGGCCTCTGCTGGCTTAATCACTTGTTGATCTTTGAAAATTTTCTCTTGCAACGAAGTGATTTTTCGAAAACATTCGCTCACCCTTCAGCTGACTCACCTTGCAAGTGGAAAGATCTTCTATCTCTTTAACGTCTACGAGCCGCCTACCTGGGACGAAAAGAAAGACTTCTGTTCTGAACTTCTCTCCCTTAACGGAATTTGCCCCAACGGCTGGGTAATATGTGGTGATTTTAACTTTACTAAATACTAAGATAAGAGAAAAAGAAACACTTGGAGCACCAGAGCTATGACTATATTCTTCGACCTCATTAACAACCTAGCGGTCATAGACTTACCCATCTCCAACCAAATGTACACCTGGTTGAACATGCAGTGCAGACCCAGCTTGGTCAAGCTAGACAGGTTCCTCGTTTAATCTGAGATTGATTCTAGGCCTTTGAAATAGTAGTCTTCTCCTTGCTCCGTTGCGAAAAATGATAGATAGTTTTTAAGTCCAGCTCAGATCTATGTGAGCGTGAGAATGTGACATATGTAATGAAATTCTAGTAACCTAAAGATTTAAGATTATTAGGTCAGGAGCTGTTAAACATAAAAATATGTAGCTGCTGTTATTTCATTTAATTCAAGTTCATGTTATGAGTCTTATAAAAAATCTCGAGTTCAGACGTTAGAGTGAGTGTTAAATATAAAAATATATAAACATCGTTTTTTAACAGTTTAAATTTTTATAGTACAATAATCGTTTCATATTATTTTACGGAACCAATTGTATATATCAATTTTGCCATCTTATTAATATTGTTCTATTTCTAATGCAACTTTTCAAACAAAACCTAATTAACATAATACTTTAAGCGAGACCGAAGAGACTTTAGAGTTGAGTAGGTCCTAAATGCGCGCCTGATCTATCTTTTACTTCCTTATTTTTGCAGCTAAGATTCTAAAAATATTTAGCATTTACGGAATGTAATAATACGGAGCTGCTTCCAGAGTTTAGGATCTTGCTAAAAGATATTAGATATAATTTAATATAATTATCATACTCCTTTTGTTTTGTGAGTGGTGCTAGGCTAACTTTTTCGGCAAGTTCCACGACTCTCGGCAATTCAGCGAGCCAATTCAGAATCCAAAAAAAAAGAATTTGCCACTTTTGCTCTACAACTAGCTAGTTCTCTTATTAGAAAAATCCCAAAATGCCTCGGCACACCATCTTCTCCTTTATCATTCCGAAAGTATCATCGCATCAAACTAACGAGAACAAATTCTTTGAAACTTGGAATACAAAAACTTTGAGAGCTCAGAAATTGATGGCTGTAATTCGACGCTAAATTTAAGATGTGAACAGCAGGCCAACTGCATGCAGACTTTTTTAGTAGCAAGCGAATGGAGAGTGGAATCTTGTTATTAGTCTGTCTTCTGCTGTCTTTCTCTCTATCCATCCAACCGAACTGCGAACAGCAATTAAACAACTCAACTTCGGGCTTTTCTAGCTAAGTTTATTTCTAAATGAAATAAACGAAGCGGGTAGCGTGTTACCTATCTCTTAAAAAAAAAAAAAAAAAGACAGCAAACAAACCTAAATTATATAAAATTCACGTGTCAAAATTCGATTTTTCACTTTTTCTTCTGTCAGTATTCGGGCCTGTTTTGCCTAGTTTCTGAAAAAGTAATTTCTGAAAAAAGTGATTTTAATTTGGAAAAGTGATTTTGGTTAAAAGCTGTAGAGCGTTTGGTGTAGTTTAGATAAAAGTGATTTTTCTGAAGTAATTTTAAAAAGCTGTTTGGCAAATTTTTTTTGATACTTGCATAAATTAATATTTTTATTAAATTTTATTTTAAAATAATTTAAAATCTAAATTTAAATTTGAATTAAAATTAAAATTTTTAAATTTCAAAATTATACAAAATTTAAAATTTGATATTTTAATTTTAAAAATAATTTAAAATTTTAAAAATTTAAAATTTAAAATAATTATGAAATTTAAAATTTAAATTTAAAATTTAATGTATATATTATGAATTTTAAAATATAAAATTTTAAATTTAGATTTTAAACTTCAATCTTAAATTAGATTTAAAATTTAAATTTAATTTAAAATTTAAAATCTAAATTTAAAATTTAAATTTAAAATTTAAATGTTAAAAATATAAATAATTATGAAATTTAAATATAAAATATTAATATTTGAAAATATATTTAAATTTAAAATTTCAAAATTACTATTTAAAAATAAAATTTCAAATTTAAATAATTTTGAAATTTAAAATTATAAAATTTAAATTTGAATATTTGAATATTTGAATATTCAAATTTGAAATTTGATATTTGAAAATTTGAAATTTTGAAATTTTAAAATCTAAAATTTGAGATTTGAAATTTAAAATTAAAATTTAAAATTTAAAGTTTGAAATCTATTTTTCAAAATTTAAAATTTAAAAGTTAAAATTTAAAAATTCAAAAATGAATCTGAAAATTAAAATTTAAAATTAAATTTAAATTTAAATATTGAAATTAAAATAAAAATAAAAATTTGAAGTTGAAATCCAAAATCAGAATCAGATTTCAAAAAGCAGTTTTTTTCTGTTTCTGATTCTGGAGCCTTCAAAATCAGTTTCTGATTCTAAAAAGCAGAATCAGATTTTAAAAGTAAGTTGTCAAATGCTCTATTAAATCGAAATCACTTTTCAACTCAAAAGTGCTTTTTAAAAGCTAGTCTAAACATCCTCCGCCTTTTAAAAGCTAGTCCAAACACCCTCTTCTTCTGGACCCACTAGGTCCACTGACCACGGCCCCCCTATTTGCCCTTTAGTTTAGGACGCGTGGCACCTCATGATTCGCTTAAATAGCTGTTCCCTGTATAATGATATAATAGCTGATCTATGGATCAATCGGCTGGGCCTCACTTGTTCTTCCACGTCATCACAGTCGTCTTCACTCTATTGGCCGGTTGAATATAGTTTGCTTCGGGTGTTGAGCCCCAAAAGTAGGAAATAACTAATGTTTTTGTTACTTTTTTTTGGAATTTTTAAAAGTATTTTCATTTGTTAATTTTAAGTTTATATATATAGGGGCAATTTCATGAATACCCCTCCCAAAATCTAAAATATCATAGATGCCCCTATAAAATTTAAAATATCACCATTACCCTTATAAACACAGAGAATTATCATCAATATCCCTACTGTTAGTTATGTTAGCTTTACCATAGTTATTAAATGGTTAAAGATGGATTAAATTTTAAAATGACTTATTTACCTTCAAATTTTTCTTAAGTTAAAATGTATGGAGACCGCTCAACTATATGCCATTTTGAAACAGCTCTCTCAACTTTCATTTTTTTAGTTGATATCCCATTAACTTTTAATTTTTTAAAAAATTAACTAATTTCAGTGTATGAAAAAATGAGAAGTTTTTAGTTTTTTTGATAATTTTACCAAATCTAGTGGCTCTATTTATATTTTATCGAATAAATAATTATATATAAAAATTTAAATGAAAATAATGTTAAGGAATTATCCGATCTTTCTTTAATCTTGAAAGCTTAAAATTTTTTTTTAATCAAAATATTCTTGATAATTTTATCTGCATTAAACGTATTAAAAAACTGAAATATAATATATTTTAGCTTTTGAACAAAACTCTCTTTTTGTTTCAATCACAGAACAATGCTTGCATATAGTTATGTGATTTATTTTTGCTTCAATAGGAAAAAAAATAAAATCTATAATTTATTTCAAAATTACTATTACTATTGAACCTGAACCGAAATCCGAAATTAAAAACAAAAATAAAATCAGATAAAAACATACTATATATAAAATATAATTTTTATATATTTTTTAATAATTAATATATATTAATAATTTAATTTAATATGTATATATTAAATACTCAAATTTAGATTTACAAAAAATATCTTGAAAT